>NC_058524.1:329014742-329017242 GCF_904849725.1 Hordeum vulgare subsp. vulgare | reverse complement strand
TGTTGTTGTCGTTCTTGTTGTTGTTCTCATCATTGTCGTTGTCGTCGTCGTCTTCGTTATTTTTGTTGTTGTTGTGGTTGTTGTTGTTGTTGTTTTTGTTTTTGTTGTTGTTGCCGTTGCTGTCGCTGTTGTCGTTGTTGTCGCTATGTTCGTCATTGTTGTTTTTATCGTTGTTGTCGTTGTTCCCGTCGTTGTCGTAGTTGTCGTCGTCTTCGTCGTCGTACTCGTTGTCGTCGTCATATTCGCCGCCGTCGTCGTGGTGGTGGTCGTCGTCGTCGTTATCGTCGTCGTCTTTGTTGTTGTAGGTGTTGTTTTTGTTGTTTTTGTTTTTGTTCTTGTTGTTGTTTTGTGGTTGTCGTCGTCGTCGTAGTATTCGTTGTCATCTTCGTTGTTTTTGCTATTATTATTATTGTTGTTGTTGTTGTTGTTGTTGTTGTTGTTGTTGTTGTTGTCGTCGTCGTCGTTGATGCAGTTGTTATCGTTGCTGTCGTTGTTGTTGCTGTCGTCGGCATGGTCTTCGTCGTCGTCGTCGTTGTTGTTGTTGTTGTTGTGTCGTTATTGTTATTGTTGTTGTTGTCGTTGTTGTTGTCGTTATTTTTGTTGTTGTTGTTGTTGTTGCTGTTGTTGTCGTTGTTGTTGTCGTTATTTTTGTTGTTGTTGTTGTTGTTGTTGTTGTTGTTGTTGTCATTTTTTCTTGTTGTTGTTCTCGTCGTTGTTGTTGTTGTCGTCATCGTTGTTGTTTTTGTTGTTACCATTGTTGTCGTCATTGTCGTCATCGTTGTTGTTTTTGTTTCCTTAGTTGTCGTTGTTCTCACCGTTGTCCTAGTTGTCGTTCTTGTCGTCATTGTCATCGTCAATGTCGTCATCATCGTCATTGTTGTTGTCGTTGTGGTGGTGGTGGTGGTGTTGGTGGTTGTTTTTGTTGTTGTTGGTGGTGGTGTTGTTGTTGTTGTTGTTGTTGTTTTTGTTGTTGTTGTTGTCGTCCTTGTCATCATCATTGTCATCAACGTCGTCGTCGTCATTGACGTCGTTGTCATCGTCGTCAATGTCGTAGTACTTGTTTTTGCCATTGTTGTCGTTTTTGTCCTAGTAGTTGTTGTTGTTGTCGTTGTTGTTGTTGTTGTTGTTGTTGTTGTTGTTGTTGTTGTCGTTGTTGTCGCTGTTGTCCTAGCTCTCGATGTTGTCATTGTTTTTTTGTTATTGTTATTGTCGTAATTATCACTGTTGTCGTTGTTCTCGTGATTGTCATCGTTGTCGTTGTTCCCATCGTTGTCGTCGTCGATATCGTCGTCGTCATCGCTGTCGCCGTCGTCGTCGTCGTCGTCGTCGTCGTTGTTGTTGTTGCTGTTGTTGTCGTTGTTATTGTCGTTATTTTTGTTGTTGTTGTTGTTGTTGTTTTTGTTGTTGTTGTCGTCGTTGTCGTTGTTGTCGTCATTGTCGTCATCGTAGTTGTTTTTGTTGTTACCATTGTTGTCGTCACTGTCGTCATCGTTGTTGTTTTTGTTTCCTTAGTTGTCGTTATTCTCAACGTTGTCCTCGTTGTCCTTCTTGTCGTCATTGTCATCGTCAATGTCGTTGTCGTCGTTGTTGTTGTTGTCATTGTGTTGGTGGTGGTTGTTCTTATTGTTGCTGTTGTTGTTGTTGTTGTTGTTGTTGCCGTCCTTGTCGTCATCGTTGTCACCATCGTCGTCGTCGTTGTCATTGACATCGTTGTCATCGTCGTCGTTGTTGTTTTTGCCATTGTTGTCATTTTTGTCTTAGTACTTGTTGTTGTTGTCGTTGTTATCGTTCTTGTTGTTGTTGTTGTTGTTGTTGTAGTTGTTGTCGTCGTCGTCATTGTTGTCTCTGTTGTCCTTGCTCTCAATGTTCTCATTGTTTTTCTATTATTGTTGTTGTCGTAGTTTTCATTGTTTCGTTGTTCTCGTGATTGTCATTGTTGTCGTTGTTGCCATCGTTGTCGTCATCGTCGTCATCGTCGTCGTCGTCGTCGTTGTGGTTGTTGTTGTTGTTGTTGTCGTTGTTGTCGTTGTCGTTGTCTCCATCGTCGTCATCGTGGTTGTTGTTGATGTCATTGTTGATGTTGTCGGTGATGTCGTTGTTGTCATTGTTGTCGTTGTTGTTGTTGTTGTTGTTGTTGTTGTTGTTGTTGTTGTTGTTGTAGTTGTTGTTGTTGTCGTTGTTGTCGTTGTTGTCATTGTTGTCTTTGTTGTTGTCGTTGTTGTTATTGTCGTCCTTGTGATTTTTCTCGGCATTGTCGTTGATGCCATCGTTTTCGTCGTCGTCGTCATCATAGTCGTAGTCGTGGTGGTTGTTGTTGTTGTTGTTCTTGTTGTTGTTGTTGTTGTTGTTGTTGTCTTTGTCGTTGTTGTTGTTGTCATTGTTGTTGAAGTCGTCGTCGTTGTTGTTGGTGTTGTTGTTGTTGTTGTTGTGGTCGTTGTTGTTGTTGCTGTCATCGTTGTTGTTGTTGTTGTTGTTGTTGTTGTTGTTGTTGTCGTTGTTG
>NC_058524.1:328989742-329007242 GCF_904849725.1 Hordeum vulgare subsp. vulgare | reverse complement strand
GAAAAAAACATTTTTTTTAAGTTTTTACTTTTGTCTTGGAAAAATGTTAAACGGATAGAGATATTTTTTTCGTAAAATTTTGGTATATAATACCCCTATATTTAGATTTTATTTTATTCCCTTTTTGTATTTTTTACTTTCTGTTTTTAGTTAAATAGAAAAAAGGAAACATTTTTTCTCTCTTTTTTTCTTTTTTTCTTCGCACCAGCGCCAGATAGGCCCTGTGGGCCGAATCCCACTCGCCGGATCCGAATCCCTTCAGGATCGGGTGGCCGATCCCCTGCGCCCCTCTCTCCTATCGCTGACCAATGGGCCCCAGCGCCGACCCGATCTCGCCCGAGCTCCTTCCTTCCCCGAGACGAGCTCTTTCCTTCCCTCGCCGGACCGCCGCCGGATCCTCCTCGATCTCCCTGCCCCTTCCCTCCCGAGCACTCATCTCCCCCTATAAAAGCTCCCCGACCCCTCCTCGACCCGTTCCGCCCCCGAGACACCCTCGTCGTGCCGTGAGCTCGCCGCCAGACCTCGCCGAAGTTCGCCACAGCCACCGCGCCATTGCCAAGGCCCCACTTCTCCCCGACATCCCCGACCTCTCCTCGCGCCACCAGCGTGCCCGCCGCCCTCGTCCGCGTCGACTGGAGCTTCCGCCGCCGCCGGAGACCCCCTGGAGCGCCACCCACGTCCACACCCGAGCCGCCGCTGCCGTCAAGCCCTCGCCGGAGAACTCCCACGCCGGTGAGCACCCCCACCCCCTCTAAGCCGTTCAGATCTTAACCAACGCATGTGATTAGAAGGGCAATACCCCTTCGGTTTTCAGACAAAAACTGAACGGTTTTTCTCCCCTTATATTTTAGCCGAGAGGAATCCATTAAGCGTCGGCCGTTTGTTAGATTTCCCCGCAGCAAACGAACCCGCAGCCAATCAGGGGCCGCCACGTGTACCCCCTGCCCGTTAGAATCAAATTCTTTTTTTTCTGTTTAATTCCGAAAACAGAGAAAGTTCCAATACTGTTTTGATCATAACTTTTGATCTATGGATCCCATGAGGTTGATTCCTTTTCCAGTAGATCACAATTGTTCTGTAGTTTTTAAAAACATATAATTTGTCTATGTTTGAAATTTCAAATTTGAATTAGATCAGATTTAGTTTAAACATTGTTTTTCTTATTGCAGGAGTTTCAAAAATGATTTTTATTTGATTCCTTTTGCTACTGATTCCTAGTGATTATATCTTAGTGTGGTATAAGTTTCAAATTTTTGTTTAAATATTTTTACTTGGGGTTTTTAGCAGAAACAATTTCTGCCTTAGTGAGGTGTAGTGAATTCTTTCACTTAGGCCATAGCTACTTTATACTTGTGATGTTATTTTACTTGTTGATGATTGTAGTGCTTATGGTGTGTGTTTGTTTGTATCGGTAGATCACCCGGAGTGCGAATCTTGTTACTTAGAAGCGCTCGATCAAGACAACTTTCATCAAGGCAAGTCATTTTGATCATACTATCTCCTATGTTTTTCTATGCATGGTAGTTTCACCTTTCTTTGCCCAATTGCATGCTGAGTAGGTACTTGGAAATTTTAGTATAGGTTGTAGTATCATGTGGTACGCACACAACAACCCTGACACTTGGCCCGGGACGACAAATTTCATATTGCTATGCTTGAGTAGCCGGGATTCTGTTTGAGTGCATAACACGAGTGATGCGAGGATAATTAAATACCCAAGACCGGTTAACTCAAGATTTTCAAGACCTCATGAAGCAATGCAACTCTGGGTGAAGGCCGGTTTGACGGGCTCCCTGGAGAAACTAGTGGACGACCCCGGGATGCTGGAGACGTGCCATGACATCTTCTGGAAAGCTTCACCCAGGCTCGAAGAGACGGACGGAGGCTTCAAGACCCAAGGCTTACCTGCACACCCAAAAGTCATTATGGGCTCTAGCTTGGTTGGACATGCGGCGACTCTAGACACGCGATGCTAGCACATGTAGAAGAACGGTAGGAGTGGATGGGCACCGACAGGGATTCAGAGGGACCCGTTGAAAGACCATGTTTTGATCATCCGGTCTTCAAACACCCTGAAGTGCGAGGACATACACGAAGGCGATCAAATCTTGTGGGGAACGTGTGCAAAACTCTGCTGAGTGCCCAAACCTAATCGATTAGCCGTGTCCACGGTCATGGACAACTTGAGCCGAAGGCATTGAAATTTTCCTGAACTCTCGACACAACTTAATAATGATGTGGCAATTAACAACAACTCGGGTACGAGAATTGGTTGGCGGAACCATCTTGTTAACAACAAACAATGTAGTAATATTTTGCTTTCAACCCTCTCTTGTTGTAGGAGAAAATTGGCTTTATGCAAAACTTATAGCCCCACATGCCAAATATGCATGTAGAGGTAGTTGGTTATTATTTTTTCCCCTCTCTTTGACGACTTGCCGGCATATTCCATATGCTGACCTACACAGCTACAACGTATCATGTTGAAGAGTAATTTTCCGACCAGGAGTGAGGCTATGATCTACGCTCAACGACATGCCCTGGAGTCGGATGGACTCGTCTACCCGATGCTTCCGCTAGTCTTCGTTAGATATCTCATGAGATGGCCTTCAGCCACTCTATTGTAATTCATTATTGTAATAAAGTACTCGTTATGAGATTTCTATTAATAAAGTTGTGTGACTGAACTCTTGATATATACATTGATGTACTGAGTGTGTACCAGCATGATCTTGGGATGGTACGGAAACACCAGAGGCTTGACTCGTATTGAGTCGGGTCACTACAGAAATGGTATCAGACCACACGCTGACCGTAGGACGTAACCTCTAGGAAGGGAAAAGCCTTAGGAAGAAAACTATTTTCTTATGTCTATGAATCCTCTATTTCCTCTTCTGATCATTTATGACTTCTCTCCGATTTTCCAATGTTTTAGATGGCCACCTTCATCCCCGTTAAGTTCACGGAGTTTTGCCAGCCCGACGCCACTATGCCTTTCGGACAGGAGCTGATATAGATCACCAAGGACTTGAGGATTGCTCTGCCGACTATCACAGGGAAGCCTGCTTCGTCTTACCCGGAGGATTCACGCTACAGGATTGAGGTGCACGTTCCCGGAAGGACATTCGAGCCGCGCACTGAGCCTATGGACTTCAACTTCATCGCACCCTACTGGATTCTCGGAAGGGACATGGCGGTCCATTGTGCACTCGGGCGTATCAAGGAAGTGTACAGAGGCTGCCCTATTTCATCGGACCTATTCACGGTATCCCGGAGAGGAGAAGATGGAGAAATCATCTCAAGCAAGACCAAGGACGCTCTCCTGTCCTATGCCCAGACCTTGGAGAAGCACAGCGGGACTCTGGAACATCGTGTGATCACGGACGCCAGGAAGATCAAGTAACTGTCGCTCCGCGAACTCGAAATCGAAGAAGCAGACCGGGAAGCCCATTATGAGCACGAATTGGAGGTGAAGGACTTTCTGGAGAGGATCGAGAAGCTGAAGACTTGAGTCGCGTACCTGGAGGAGGAACTGGACATGGGCGAGAACCTTCATCCCGAAGGAGATGTAGCCCCCTTGATCAGCAATGAGGAGGACTATGAAGAAAGCTCCACCGAAGGACCCACCACCATGCTTTTATGAGGAGGACACTTAGACTAGACCACCAAATTTATCTTATCGTTGAACTCTTAGGCCGATGTTTAGGTTATCGAATTTTGTATCCCCGTGTGTGAACCTTTTGTGATGGTATTGAATAAAATGTGTGGTGTGATACTTGTTTGTTGCATTTCATATGGGTAGTGTAATTACTCTTTAGACCATTGTTCTATGCTAATCTCACCCCTCTACAAACACCAGATGCCTCCGAGACGTGCCCCTGCTTCCAACTTCTCGCCGAAACACACTCAGTTGATTCGTCAATAAAATACCCTGATTTAGCTGATCATCCAGAACCAGAACAATAACAACAACCATCATCCACCCCAGGCCGACAATCTCACCCGTTTCCTGAGACTGAACCCTCCGACTTTCTCCAGCAGCATTGAGCCCATTGTGGCAGATCATTGGCTCCGCAAGATGGAGCGCGAACTTATCACTGCTGGTTGTACTGAAGCTGGGAAGGTGCGCTTTGCCGCGCATCAACTTGAAGGCCCTGCAGCTGCATGGTGGGAGAACTACACCACCACATACCCCATTGCTGGAGTTACTTGGGAGCAGTTCAAGAAAGCCTTCCGCACCGCTCATGTCTCAGCTGGTGCAATGAGTCCGAAGAAGCATGAGTTCCGCAACTTACGCCAGGGAAATCGCTCTATGGCTCAGTATGTCGATGAATTCAGCATGCTCGCCCGTTATGCACCTGGAGATGTGGCCGATAATGTGGCCAAGCAGGAAAAGTTCTTGGAGGGACTCAATGATGAGCTGAGCATTCAGCTGACTGTAGCCAACTTCAACAACTACCAGGAGCTGGTAGATAAGGCCCTCATCTTGGCGGGGAAACCTCAGAAGATGGACAACTGCAAGCGGAAGTATGGCAATGGGAAGTTCAACTCCGGCACTCAGCAGAAGCCTCGCTACACCCCCTATTCAGGGAATACCGGGACTGGATCCAGTAAGTTTGGAGGACACGTCCAGCATAACCACCCAGTGCACAACCATGGAGGCCACAACCATGGAGGAAATGGGAACCACCGCAACAACAGCAACTTCAAGAATGGCGGAGCCGGTACTCAGCATCATTCAGCTCCAGCTCATAAGGATGTGAATCACATCACCTGCTTCAAGTGTCAGAAGACGGGACACTATGCCACCGAATGTCCCCAGAACAAGCAGGGAAATGGAAAGAGCAACCGCACTCTACAGCAAAGAAGCCCAATCCTTTTCCTCGAGCTCAGGTGAATCACATTGATGTTGCAGAGGTCTATGATCACTCCGATACTGTGGTTGGTAAGTTTTTGCTAAATTCATGTCCAGTATTGGTACTTTTTGATTCTGGTGCAACGCATTCATTCATATCAAGGGTAGTTGTGGAAAAGTATAGTTTGCCAACTAGAACCGTCAGCCAGCCTATTAAGTTCAATTCCCCAAGAGGCTTGATGACAGCCGGGATAGGATGCCATGCTTTGAGTCTCAACATCGGGAACCATCAGTTTCCCACCGACCTCATCGTATTAGATTCTCAGGGATTGGATGTAATCCTAGGCATGGATTGGTTGACCAAGTACGAAGGGAATATTGATTGTGCCCTTAAGTCTATTTTGCTCACCACCCCCGAGCAAAGGCGGATTAAGTATGTGTCTTAGCGCCCGACACGGAGTAAACGAGTAAACTCTCTCACGGGAGTAGTCCAGGAGGAAGTACCGATTGTACAAGAATACCCAGATGTATTTCCGAAGGAATTGCCGGGCATGCCACCCGATAGAGAGATTGAGTTCCTGATTGAACTATTACCCGGAACAACCCCGATATCCAAGAGACCCTATCGGATGCCCGCAAATGACTTGGTTGAAATCAAGAAGAAGATTAAGGAGTTGTTGGACAAAGGGTATATTCGCCCAAGTTCTTGACCTTGGGGAGCCCTAGTGCTCTTGGTTGAAAAGAAGGATAAGTCCTTGATAATGATTGTCGATTATCGTGCATTGAACGAGGTGACCATCAAGAACAAGTACCCCTTGCCGATGATCAATGATCTGTTTGACCAGTTAGTTGGAGCCCGAATATTCTCCAAGATCGATCTTCGATCTGGGTATCATCAGTTGAAGATTCGTGAATAGGATATACCCAAGACAACCTTCACCACTCGGTACGATTTGTACGAGTACACGGTCATGTCATTTGGACTGACTAATGCTCCGGCATATTTTATGAATCTGATGAACAAGGTATTTATGGAATACTTGGGCAAGTTTGTCGTGGTGTTCATCGATGACATAATGATATTCTCCAAGAACGAGGAGGAACACAAGGAACATCTGTGTCTAGTTCTGGAGAGACTTCGAGAGCATCAGCTGTATGGGAAATTTAGCAAATGTGAATTTTGGTTGAAGGAATAGCAGTGGACCCTGCCAAGCTTTGCCATAGAGTGACAGTCGGGGGGAGCAGGAGAGAGGGAAAGAGGCAAATGAGAAAGAAGAAGGAGCAGGGTCGAGTGAAAGAATTGGTACATTGGGTTCCCCCCACCGAGCGGAGCCTCGCAGCAGTCACCGAATGGGTAGCACCCACTTCAGTTAAGGAGATCCGCAGTTTCCTCGGACTTGCCGGATATTACCGGAGGTTCATTGAGAATTTCTCAAAGATCGCCAAGCCCATGACAGAGTTGTTGAAGAAGGAGTCCAAGTATGTTTGGACAGAGGAATGTGAGTCCAGCTTTCAAGAGTTGAAGAAACGTCTGGTTACAGCACGAGTGCTGATATTGCCGAACATTCGGAAGGATTTCCAGGTTTACTGTGATGCTTCTCGACAAGGACTCGGAGGAGTGCTCATGCAAGAAGGTAAAGTTGTAGCCTATGCATCCCGACAGCTCCGACCCCATGAGTTGAATTATGCCACGCATGACTTGGAGCTAGTAGCCGTAGTGCACACTCTCAAGACCTGGAGACATTTCCTGATCGGAAATAATTGTAATGTTTACACTGATCACAAGAGCCTGAAATATATCTTCACGCAGAAGGAGTTGAACCTCAGACAGAGGCGATGGCTAGAATTGATCAAGGACTATGACATGAGATTGCATTATCACCCAGGCAAGGCAAATGTTGTAGCCGATGCGTTGAGCCGCAAGAGTTATGTGAACACACTCATAGGAGGAGGGTTACCCCAGGAGTTAGCCGATGACCTCCGAAAGCTCAAATTGGAAATAGTTCCAAGAGGATTTGTTGCCACAATAGAAATTCAGTCCACTTTGACAGAAAAGATCCGCGAAGAACAGAAATCAGACAAGGAGATAGCTGAGATTAAGCAGAAAATGAAAGATGGGAAGGCTAAAGGTTTTCGTGAGGATGAACACGGAACTTTATGGTTTGAGGATCGCATTTATGTGCCCAATGATCCCGAACTCAGGAAGTTGATGCTTCAGGAGGCCCATGATTCCCCGTACTCGATACAACCCGGCAACACCAAGATGTATCTGGATCTGAAAGAAAGTTTCTGGTGCACAGGAATAAAGAAAGACATTGCCGAGTTTGTAGGAATATGCGATGTTTGTCAGCGAGTAAAAGCCGAGCATCAGAAGTGAGCAGGTTTGCTTCAACCTCTCCCGATACCCGAGTGGAAATGGGAAAAGCTTGGTATGGACTTCATCACAGGATTACCCAGCACCCGTTCTGGCTATGATTCTATTTGGGATGTGGTCGATCGTTTGACCAAGGTAGCTCACTTCATTCCTATGAAGACTACTTACACGAGTGCCAAGCTGGCCAAGATATATATGACCAGGATCGTATGTCTGCATGGAGTACCGAAGAGTATTGTGTCAGATAGAGGGACTCAGTTCACTTCAAAATTTTTGCACCAACTACATGAAACCTTGGGAACGAGATTGGAGTTCAGTACAGCTTTTCACCCACAGACAAATGGACAGACCGAGAGAGTCAATCAGATTCTGGAGGACATGTTGAGAGCTTGCGCACTAGACTATGGGTCTAGTTGGGATGACAATTTTCCTTATGCCGAGTTCTCATACAACAACAGCTATCAGACCAGTCTTAAGATGGCCCCTTTCGAAGCTCTATACGGAAGGCGGTGCAGAACACCGTTGATGTGGGATGGAGTTGGAGACCGACAACTTTTTGGTCCCGACCTTATCCGAGATTCTGAAGAGAAGGTCAAGCTGATTCGTGACCGACTCAAGATAGCTCAGTCCAGGGAGAAAAGTTATGCTGATAGCAAACGCAAGGAAGTAACATACAAAGTGGGAGACCGAGCCTATCTTCGTGTGTCTCCACTTCGAGGAATCAAGAGATTTGGTGTGAAAGGAAAGTTAGCACCCCGATTCATTGGCCCCTACAAAATTCTTGAACGTAGAGGAGAAGTTGCATATAAACTGGAACTGCCGGAAGGATTGTCCGGAGTTAATGATGTCTTCCATATTTCCTACTTGAAGAAATGCCACCCTGAGATGGCTGATGTTCCGTTGAGAGATACAGTGCCCCTAGAGGCCATACAGCTTGACAGTGATCTGACGTATGAGGAGAAACCCGTCAGGATCCTCGAGACTGCCATCAGAGTTACCCGCAGCAAGATCATCAAGTTCTGTGAGGTGTTGTGGAGCCACCACACCGAGGAAGAAGCCACCTGGAAACGAGAAGACGATCTTCGTCGAGACCACCCGCACCTATTTTCTAGCCAACCCGAATCTCGAGGGCGAGATTCATCTTAAGGTGGGTTGGTTTGTAACATCCCAATTTTCCTAATTGGGAATGTGTTACAAATGTAGCTAAGCATCTATGCATTTTTTTTGCAATAAAATTTTGCATTTGAATTCTCTCAAATTTTTCTTTTGCATTTTTTATGTTTGTTATCACACGAGAAGTGCCGGCAAATAATTTACCGCAAGCAAGAACGAGCGGAGCAAAATGACCCTCCACAATGTGAGGCATTTTTGAAATTATTTTGAGCCAAGAAAAACCAGAATTTATGGAGAAAATAATTTGAAAGAGAAAATATAGCATAAGTGGTTTTTCTGAAAAAAAAACATTTTTTTAAAAGTTTTTATTTTCGTCTTGGAAAAATGTTAAACGGATAGAGAATTTTTTTTCTCAAAATTTCGGTATATAATACCCCTATATTTAGATTTTATTTTATTCCTTTTTTGTATTTTTTTACTTTCCGTTTTTAGTTAAATATAAAAAAGGAAACATTTTTTTGTCTCCCTTTTTTTCTTTTTTCTTTTTTTTCTTGGCACCGGCGCTAGATAGGCCGTGTGGGCCGAATCCCACTCGCCGGATCCGAATCCCTTCAGGATCGGGTGGCCGATCCCCTGCGCCCCTCTCTCCTATCGCTGACCCATGGGCCCGAGCGCCGACCCGATCTCCACCGAGCTCCTTCCTTCCCCGAGACGAGCTCTTTCCTTCCCTCGTCGGACCGCCGCCGGATCCTCCTCGATCTCCCTCCCCCTTCCCTCCCGCGCACTCATCTCCCCCTATAAAACCTCCCCTACCCCTCCTCGTCCCGTTCCACCCCCGAGACACCCTCGCCGTGCCGTGAGCTCACCGCCAGACCTCGCCGAAGTTCACCACAGCCACCGCGCCATTGCCACGGCCCCACTCCTCCCCGACATCCCCGACCTCTCCTCGCGCCACCAGCGTGCCCGCCGCCCTCGTCCGCATCGACTGGAGCTTCCGCCGCCGCGGAGACCACCTGGAGCGCCACCCACGTCCACACCCGAGCCGCCGCCGCCGTCAAGCCCTCGCCGGAGAACTCACACGCCGGTGAGCACCCCCCCCCTGTTAGTCGTTCAGATCTTAACCAACGCATGTGATTAGAAGCGCAATACCCCTTCGGTTTTCAGACAAAAACCAAACGGTTTTTCTCCCCTTATATTTTAGCCGAGAGGAATCCATTAAGGTTCGACCGTTTGTTAGATTTCCCCGCAGCAAACGAACCCGCAGCCAATCAGGAGCCGCCACGTGTACCCCCTGCCCGTTAGAATCAAATTCTTTTTTTCTGTTTAATTCCAAAAACAAAGAAAGTTCCAATACTGTTTTGATCATAACTTTTGATCTCGACATCCAATGAGGTTGATTCCTTTTCCAGTAGATCAAAACATTTCTGTAGTTTTCAAAACATATAATTTGTCTATGTTTGAAATTTTCAAATTTGAATTAGATCAGATTTAGTTTAAACCTTGTTTTGCTTATTCCAGGAGTTTCAAAAATGATTTTTATTTGACTCCTTTTGCTACTGCTTCCTAGTGATTATATCTTACTGTGGTAGAAGTTTCAAAAAAAATTAAATATTTTTACTTGGGGTTTTTAACAGAAACAATTTCTGCGTTATTGAGGTGTAGTGAATTCTTTCACTTAGGCCATAGCTACTTCATACTTGTGATGTTATTTTACTTGTTGATGATTGTAGTGCTTATGGTGTGTATTTGTTTGTATCGGTAGATCACCCGGAGTGCGAAGCTTGTTACTTAGAAGCGCTCGATCAAGACAACTTTCATCAAGGCAAGTCATTTTGATCACACTATCTCCTATGTTTTCTATGCATGGTACTTTCACCTTTGTTTGCCCAATTGCATGCTGAGTAGGTACTTGGAAATTTTAGTATAGGTTGTAGTATCATGTGGTGGGCACACAACAACCCCGACACTTGGCCCGGGACGACAAATTTCATATTGCTATGCTTGAGTAGACGGGATTCTGGTTGAGTGCATAACACGAGTGATGCGAGGATAATTAAATACCCAAGACCGGTTAAGTCAAGATTTTCAAGACCTTATGAAGCAATGCAACTCTGGGTGAAGGATTGTTTGACGGGCTCCCTGGAGAAATCAATGGACGACCCCGGGATGGTGGAGACGTGCCATGACATCTTGCAGAAAGCTTCACCCAGGCTCCAAGAGACGGACGGAGGCTTCAAGACCCAAGGCTTACCTGCACAGCCACAAGTCATTATGGGCTCTAGCTTGGTTGGACAACGCGGCGACTCTGGACAGGCGGTGCTAGCAGATGTAGAAGAACGGTAGGAATGGATGGGCACCGACAGGGATTCAGAGGGACCCGTTGAAAGACCATGTTTTGATCATCCGGTCTTCAAACACCCTGAAGTGCGAGGACATACACGGAGGCGGTCAAATCTTGTGGGGAACGTGTGCAAAACTCTGTAGAGTGCCCAAACCTAATCGATTAGCCGTGTCCACGGTCAAGGACAACTTGAACCGAAGGCATTGTAATTTCCATGAACACTCGACACAACTTAATAATGATGTGGGAATTAACAGCAACTCGGGTACGAGAATTGGTTGGCGGAACCATCTCGTTAACCACAAACAATGTAGTAATATTTTTCTTTCAGCCCTCTCTTGTCGTAGGAGAAAATTGACTTTATGCAAAACTTATAGCCCCACCTGCCAAATATGCATGTAGTACGTGTCGTCGTGACTTCGTTGGTGTTCTAGGCTCGCGTCTCTAGTACGATCTAGCCTAGGACCAGCACGGTACCGTCGTTGAGCGTATTTTCAATTTTGCATCTCTGAACTGATTATAGCTGACCCTTCTTGCTACCATATTATAAGCCTTCCCAGCTCCACATACATCTACATCGTGTGTTTGACACCACCTGGCAATCGCTATATCCAACCTTCGAGAGTTTTGACTACACCGGTTGCCGATCGCCACCTGCTGCTGGGTAAGAATTTGTAAGAAATTGAGATTTGCTTGACAGATTTGTGACACACCACCACCACTTCCTAGTAGTCTGTAGGGTCATATTTTGCTGTGTTCCTATTGCTGCTAACCATGCCAGGATCACACGACGAGGAGATCGACTGGGAGAACCTGACCAACCAGGAGCTTTATGATAAATTTCAGCAAATGATGTCTCAGCAGGTACAGGGTTTCCTAACAACCTTTGGAGAGGCCATGGAAAAGCTGGACGGTATGGAGCAGAAATTCGACACCAAGATGAATGCCAAGTTCAATGAGGTGCTTGCCAGATTACCACCACCAGCTATAGCTTCTGTTCCCCTTCAACCACAACAACGGCGACGACCGGGACGCGTGCCTCTCGGCCACGTGCAGCCTTTTATTGGTCTTGATCCTCCCACTGCTTCTGCTGGTGCTGGTGCTGCTGCTGCTGCTGCTGAGGTTTCTACGGCTGAGCAGCATGATGATTATGATGATGATTACGATGGTGATTACGATGCTGAGGGAGAGCATGCTCCAGTTCAGCACGGGGAACAACAACCACCACCACGACAAGCCGCCGGTCGTCCACATGGATACAACCGCAACGGTAGGGATGCACAACACCCTCAGGTACGGGATCACGACCATCTCCCTAAAGTTAAATTGAATATTCCTAGTTTTGATGGTCGCTATGTTCCTGATCTATATCTTACTTGGGAGTTAGAAACAGAACAACGTTTTACATGCTTGCAATTTCCTGAAGATAGACGTGTGGCTGCTGCTGTTTGTTCTTTCACTAGTTTTGCTTGTATTTGGTGGTCTGAATATTGTCGAATACATCATGCTAATATTCCAGCTACTTGGGCTGCTTTGAAAACTGCTATGCGTACTCGTTGGGTTCCACCATATTATCAACGAGACTTACTTCAAAACTTGCAGCGTTTAAGACAAGGAAAAAAGTCTGTAGAAGAATATTATCAGGAATTACAAACTGGCATGATTAGATGTGGTATTGTTGAGGACAATGAAGCTATGCTTGCACGTTTTATGGGTGGACTAAATAGAGATATTCAGACTATTCTAGAATATAAGGATTATAACACTATCACTCGTTTATTCCATCTTGCTTGCAAAGCTGAACGTGAAGTGCAGGATCGACAGGCTTTGGCAAGAACTAACTTTTCTGCAGGTCGCACTTCCTCATGGACGCCACGAACCACGTCTACTTCAACACGTCCTCCTGCATCCGCACCACCTGTTTCAGCCGCCAATTCCACCAGAGATACCAGGAAACAGGCCCCTGCACCATCGTTCGCCAAGAGTACACCTTCTGGGCCCGCACAGAGTTCTTCTTCATCCACTGCATCTACAGGGCAAACACATGAGGTTATCTGTCGTCGTTGCAAGGGTGGAGGTCATTATGCGCGAGAGTGTCCATCCAAGCGTGTGATGATTATTACTGAGGATGGTGGATATGACTCCGCTAGTGATTATGACGAGGAGACTCTGGCTCTTATTGCAAGTGAAGAACGAGGTGTAGATGATACTGCACAAGAGACACAATACATGGCTGCTGACTACGCTGACAGGTATGAAAGCTTAGTTGCTCAACGTGTTTTAAGTGTGCAGGTAACACAGGTTGAACAAAATCAGAGGCACAACTTGTTCCATACTAAGGGAGTGGTAAAGGAACGTTCTGTTCGCGTAATCATCGATGGAGGGAGTTGCAACAACTTAGCTAGCATGGAGATGGTGGAGAAGCTATCTCTCACCACCAGACCACATCCTCATCCTTATTATATCCAGTGGTTCAACAACAGTGGCAAGGTTAAGGTAACACATACTGTTCGTGTGCATTTTAGCATTGCTACATATTCTGATTTTGTTGATTGTGATGTGGTACCCATGCAAGCATGCTCCGTTTTACTTGGTAGACCATGGCAATTTGATAAAAATTCTGTACACCATGGTAGAACAAATCAGTATACTCTTGTTCATAAGGTTCAAAATATAACTTTGCTTCCTATGTCTCCTGAACATATTATGAAAGATGACATTGCTAGAGCTAGTAAAGCAAAACAAGACCTACATAAGAGTGAAAATCAGATTGTAGCAAAAGAATTTGAGCAACACAATAAGCCTAATAAATCATCATCTAGTGTTGCCTCTGAAATAAAACTGAACAGTGGTTGTTTACTTGCCACTAAATCCGATATTACTGATTTGGATATCACTACATCTGTTTGCTATGCTTTCGTCTGCAAAGAGGTATTATTTTCCTTTGAGGACATGCCATCCTCTTTGCCTCCTGCTGTCATTAACATTTTGCAGGAGTTCGCTGACGTCTTTCCACAAGACGTGCCGCCGGGATTACCACCTATTAGAGGGATTGAGCATCAGATTGATTTAATTCCCGGTGCATCGCTACCAAACCGTGCACCATACCGTACCAATCCAGAGGAGACGAAGGAGATTATGCGTCAAGTACAAGAGCTACTCGACAAAGGTTATATACGTGAATCTCTTAGTCCTTGTGCTGTGCCTATTATTCTAGTGCCGAAAAAGGATGGTACATCGCGTATGTGTGTTGATTGTAGAGGCATTAATAATATTACTATTCGTTATCGTCATCCTATTCCTAGGCTAGATGATATGCTTGATGAATTAAGTGGCTCTATAATTTTCTCTAAAGTTGATTTGCGTAGTGGATACCATCAAATTCGCATGAAATTGGGAGATGAATGGAAAACGGCATTTAAAACTAAGTTTGGATTATATGAGTGGTTAGTTATGCCTTTTGGTTTGACTAATGCACCTAGCACTTTCATGAGATTAATGAATGAGGTTTTACGTGCTTTCATTGGACGCTTTGTGGTAGTCTACTTTGATGATATATTAATTTATAGTAGATCTTTGGAGGACCACTTGGATCATTTGCGTGCTATTTTTACTGCTCTCCGTGATGCACGTTTGTTTGGTAACCTTGGGAAGTGCACCTTTTGCACGGACCGAGTATCTTTTCTTGGCTATGTTGTTACTCCACAGGGAATTGAAGTTGATAAAGCTAAGATTGAAGCTATTGAGAGTTGGCCGCAACCCAAAACGGTCACACAAGTGCGGAGTTTCCTTGGACTCGCTGGGTTTTATAGGCGTTTTGTGAGAGATTTTAGCACCATTGCTGCACCTCTCAATGAGCTTACAAAGAAAGATGTGCCTTATTCTTGGGGTACTGCACAGGAAGAAGCCTTCACAGTTTTGAAAGATAAGTTAACTCATGCTCCCTTACTCCAACTTCCTGATTTTAATAAGACTTTCGAGCTTGAATGTGATGCTAGTGGAATTGGATTAGGAGGTGTGTTATTACAAGATGGTAAACCTGTTGCATACTTTTCTGAAAAACTAAGTGGGCCTAGTCTGAATTATTCTACTTATGATAAGGAATTATATGCTCTTGTTCGGACTTTGGAAACATGGCAACATTATTTATGGCCCAAAGAATTTGTCATACATTCTGATCATGAATCTTTGAAACATATTAAAAGTCAAGCAAAACTGAACCGTAGACATGCTAAATGGGTTGAATTCATTGAGACTTTCCCGTACGTCATTAAACACAAGAAGGGTAAAGATAATGTTATTGCTGATGCTTTGTCTCATCGTTATACTATGCTTTCACAACTTGACTTTAAAATATTTGGTTTGGAAACCATCAAAGATCAATATGTGCATGATGCTGATTTCAAAGATGTGTTGGAGAATTGTAGAGAAGGGAGAACATGGAACAAGTTCATCATTAATAATGGCTTTGTGTTTCGTGCTAACAAGCTATGCATTCCAGCTAGCTCTATTCGTCTTTTGTTGTTACAGGAGGCGCATGGAGGAGGATTGATGGGACACTTTGGCGTAAAGAAGACGGAGGACGTACTTGCTACACATTTCTTTTGGCCAAGGATGCGACGGGATGTTGAGCGTTTTGTTGCTCGCTGCACGACATGTCAAAAAGCTAAGTCACGACTGAATCCTCATGGTTTATATATGCCTTTGCCTGTACCTAGTGTTCCTTGGGAGGATATATCTATGGACTTTGTTTTAGGTTTACCTCGAACAAAGAAGGGGAGGGATAGCATATTTGTTGTCGTGGATAGATTTTCAAAAATGGCACACTTTATACCATGTCATAAAAGTGATGATGCCGCTAATGTGGCTGATTTGTTCTTTCGTGAAATTATTCGCTTACATGGTGTGCCAAATACGATTGTTTCAGATCGTGATGCTAAATTTCTTAGCCACTTTTGGCGATGTTTATGGGCTAAGTTGGGGACAAAATTGCTTTTTAGTACTACATGTCACCCCCAAACTGATGGACAAACTGAAGTAGTCAATAGATCTTTGTCTACTATGCTTAGGGCTGTTTTGAAGAACAATCTAAAACTGTGGGAAGAATGCTTGCCTCATATTGAATTTGCTTATAATCGTTCGCTGCATTCTACTACAAAGATGTGCCCTTTTGAAATTGTGTATGGTTTCCTACCTCGTGCACCTATTGATTTGTTACCTATTCCATCTTCGGAGAAGGTTAATTTTGATGCTAAAGAACGTGCTGAATTGATATTGAAGATGCATGAGTTAACTAAGGAAAACATTGAGCGCATGAATGCTAGATATAAACTTGCTGGAGATAAGGGTAGAAAACATGTTGTCTTTGCACCTGGAGATCTTGTTTGGTTGCATTTGCGTAAGGATAGGTTTCCGGATTTGCGTAAGTCAAAGCTAATGCCGCGTGCTGGTGGTCCTTTCAAAGTGTTAGAAAAAATAAATGATAACGCATATCGACTTGAGCTGCCTGCAGATTTTGGGGTTAGTCCCACTTTTAACATTGCAGATTTGAAGCCATATTTGGGTGAGGAAGATGAGCTTCCGTCGAGGACGACTTCAATTCAAGAAGGGGAGGATGATGAGGACATCAATACCATTGCTACACCCACAGCTCCAGCTGCTATACATACTGGACCAGTTACTAGAGCTCGTGCACGCCAATTGAATTACCAGGTACTTTCGTTTATTGGGAATACTTCTAATGTTCATGAACATATGATGCTGCCTAAGTTAGATACTTTTGTTGTTCTCATGAATGAAGGACCTAGCATGGACAAGAAGGATATCCGTTGGAGCGGGATGAAGCATGGCAAACAAGGGGCACGCGCGGGAGAGAACAATGGAGCTTCCCTTGGTGATTTCCGCACTTTAAAGCCACCATAAGGAGAGCATGAAGACTTTGGACGAAATATTCAAGACCCCACTTTATTAATTTCGTCCATAGGCTATTATAGGTGTTGCGCCACCTTATTTTTGGGCCAGGCCCATGTAATTTCGAAATACCATAATATAGGCTATTTTTAGAGTCCGTATGTGTGGGGAAACCGAGACTAGGGCTGTTTTCGGAACCCTTCCCCAAGGGTTACGAAATTGCCTCTCTTTTCCCTCATATATACAGCCCTTAGGGCACCGTTTAGACTTGGGTTTTGTTTAGATTTCAAGTTCGCCATAGCTGCAACTTCGCGTTCTTCGTTTGTGTTCTACGACCAGACAAAGACGTCACAGAACCCCACCTTCATCAATAAAGCTTCTCTCTTATATTCGCAATATCCTGATTGCAATCTTGGTTTCTTGCTTGTTCTTCGTTTGCGTGCAGGAAACAGACCCTCGTGGTCAGGTTGATCGTGCTCCGGCGTGATCAATAACCTCTCGGAGTTGGTTTAGCGATTGCTAAGGCGCGACGTCCTCACACGTTCGTAGTCGGATCGTCAAAGTCTATTCCATCTAAATGATATCCACGATCTCATCGAAAGACAGGGACAACTTCGCCTCTATCATGTAGAGATAGTTGGTTATTATTTTTTCCCCTCTCTTTGATGACTTGCCGGCATATTCCATATGCTGACCTACACGGCTGCAACGTATCATGTTGCAGAGTACTTTTTCGAACAGGGGTGAGGCTATGATCTACGCTCAACGACATGCCTTGGAGTCGGATGGACTCGTCTACCTGATGCTTCCGCTAGTCTTCGTTAGATATCTCATGAGATGGCCTTCAACCATTTTATTGTAATTCGTTATTGTAATAAAGTACTCGTTATGAGATTTCGATTAATAA
>NC_058524.1:328912242-328952242 GCF_904849725.1 Hordeum vulgare subsp. vulgare | reverse complement strand
TTCGGAACCACTTTTCCATGTATTTTAGAGTAGGCATTGGTATTTTTGCGTGTAGGGATTTGCCGCTAGTTTATTTTCGTGCTTAGGTTATTATCTCGCATTTTCGTGTGGCATTATTTTGTTGTGCAACCCCACATATTTTATATGTTTTCGGGGTAGAAAAATCCATAGGATTTTTCTGTGCAATTAGTTTTATCTTTTGAGTAAGTTATTTCGTGCGATATTTTGCTATGTTGCCCTCTTGTTTATTTCGTAGGATTTATTCCGTGCTTCGTTGTATTAAGTTGTCAACTAGAGAGTTTTTCTTTGATGTTTACTCTAGCCCCTGGTATTTTTGGTTGCAATAGAAATGCATCTTTAGGTGTGGTTTGCTTGCTCTCAAGTTGCTAGAAATAGTGCTGATTTGGAGGTGCTGAAATATTTCGAAGTCTGGAATCTGTTATATTTTGTAGTTGTTTTGTTTTGCTTCTATCTTTTGATCTGTAGCTCTCTTGAGGTTGGTGCAATGAACTTAGTTGTAGACCTTGTGATTCTCTAGATTGCTGTGAATTTTGAGGCCATTTGGAGTCCTGTAGCTATAGGTTTTGCTGCTGTCAATATGGCTTCAGATCGAAAACTGTACTTCCATGAAGTGTTATTTTCACTAAGTCTGAAATAGTGTGTGAAATGCCATTTTGTGACTTCTTTCCCTAGTGTCCTTGCTGCCATGCTAGTTGTCGTTAGTTGTTTGTAATAGTGCTTCTTACCCTCTTTCGTGTCATGCCTTGCTTGAGTTTATTTGAGTTGAGTAGCTCGTAGTTGTGGGGTGTAGAAAATGCTATGTGGCTGATTTTGGCAGATTGTAGTCATTTCTTATTTTCCTCGTAGTTTTTGATCCGTAGCTCCGATTTGATCGTGTCCTACATGAAACTTGCTTAGAACCTCGTGTAGTTTCTTTTTCTCTTGCTGTTTGTATGTTTTGAAGTGCTCGTGATCGTCGTTGCACACATATTGCATTCATGCCATCATATCTTGCGGTGCTTGTAACTTTTGATCCGTAGCTCCGTTGGAGATGTTCTCTATGTGTAAATTGCTTGTAACGACGCGTAGAATCACATGAACCTATTTGTTTTGCTGTTTAACAACTAATTAAATGTGTTAGTTCAGATCTGGACAGAATTGTAAATTAACATGTGAGGTCGTTTCGGAGATGCTATATGACGTTTCTAGCCGCATTTAAAATGCCTAGCTAGGTAGATTAGTTTGTGCTTCACCCCGTGTCATGTTAACAACATTTGAATATTGTTGTGTTAATAAACGGGAATGAACTGAATAATTAAACGTGGAGCTTCGTCGATATACAACTCGTTGCATATTGAACTTCACTTAATGTGTAGTGTTTGAGTGTTGTGAATTGTCGTGCCGTGCATTAGACCGTTCATGCATCTTGTGTGTCTTGCATCGTGTGGTGTATATCGTGTGTTGATGCTTGTTTCCGGTTTCCTCCATCTCGATAGAGTTCCGCAAGCGTGTCGGATGTGAGGACCGTTCGACTAATTCGGTTCGTCTGCTTCACGGAGTCATTCTTCTTCCAAGCGGAATCTCAGGCAAGATGACAATTTCCCCAGACACCATTACTATCATTGTCATGCTAGTTTTACCGCTTCTATCGTTTATGTCTCGTTGCCTACCACATGTTAAATATCAGCCTTTCAACAATGCCATGAAAACCTTCAACCTGTTCAACCTAACAAACCACTGATTGGCTATATTACCGCTTGTTTAACCCTGTGTTAGCATTGCTAGTTGCAGGTGCAGTTGCTTCCATGTGAAAACATGGGCTCCTTGTTATATCACCATATTAAATGCTATTTATTTTAATGCACCTATATACTTGGTAAAAGGTGGAAGGCTCGGCCTTTCTAGCCTGGTGTTTTGTTCCACCTTTGCCCCCTTAGTTTCGGCTACCGGTGTTATGTTCCATATTTGAGCGCTCCTAACATTATCGGGGTTGTTATGGGGACCCCCTTGATAATTTGTTTTAGACTAAAGCTGGTCTGGCAAGGCCCAACTTTGGTTCTACATTTGCCCAACATAATAATTCTGTTAAACTGAAATGCATAGGGAGTTAGCGCTACCTGAGGAGTAATTCTACATAATACAGGGGGGCCAGTGCTGATGGTGCTGGTCCAAAACAGAGCACCGTGCAGGGCCACCGCGAGGAAACTCCAGGTTTGGCACTCGTACCCGTAGCTTATCCGTCGTGTCCTGAGAACGAGATATGCGGGTCCTATCGGGATCGTCGACACGCCGGGCGGCCTTGCTGGATTAGTTTTACCTTTGACGAGATATCTTGTGCATCGGGATTCCAGTGATGCTTTCGGTAATCTCAGAGTTGAGGTTTTCCACAAAGAAGTCCGACGAGATCGCGAGCTTCGTGATCGAGGATTTCTATGCGGCTTGTGGTAATTTGTGATGGACTAGTTGGAGCACCCCTGCAAGGTGAAATCTTTCGGAAAGCCGTGCCCGCGGTTATGTGGCAACGTGGAAACTTTGTTTAACACTGGTTCTAGATAACTTGAACTTAACTTAATTTAAATATGCCAACTATGTGCGTAACCGTGACTGTCTCTTTCGTGAGTTCCTTCTCTGATCAAGGACACGGTGGGGTTATGTCTGACGTAGGTAGGTGTTCAGGATCATTCCATTGATCGTCAGTAGTTCACGTCCGTTAAGCGTAGATCTTCCCCCCCTCTTATTTCTTGTACTCGTGAGTTTAGCCACCAAATATATGCTTAGCCGCTGCTGCAACCTCACCACTTAACCATGCCTCACCCATTAAGCTTTGCTAGTCTTGCTACCTTTGGAAATGAGATTGCTGAGTCCACTGTGGCTCACAGATTACTACAACACCAGTTGCAGGTATACGTAAAGGTTACTTGGTGCGAGCTCGTTGATTGTTCATTTGGAGTTGCTTCTTCTTCTTCTTCTTCATCGATCTAGGATGGTTCGAGGCCGACAGCCTAGGATAGCAAGGATGGACGTCGTTCTTCTTTTCTCGTTTGTTTTCGTCCGTAGTCGGACCCTACTCTTACTCTTGATGATTATGTAATGTACTGATGTGACTCTGATGTAGCTTGTGGCGAGTGTAAGCCAATTGTATTATATATCTCTTCTTTTGAGTAAATGTACTTGTAACGATATCCATTCTTGCGACACGACGAGATGCGCTTCTATCCCTGACGAGGCCCCCGTGCCAAATTGAGGATAGGGTCGCATCTTGGGCGTGACAAGTTGGTATCAGAGCAGTACCGACCTAGGAGGCCCCTTGATTGATCGAACTTGGCCATGTCGAGTCTAGTGAAAAACTGCTTTGAGTCTAGTTATATATCGGAGAGTAGGATTCTTTTTTCTCCTCTTCTATGCTCTGGTGAGGAATCTTGACATAATAATTTAATTCTACTCCTCTTCTCACTCAATTTTATTTAGGATCACACGGATATTTTCGGAATCTATATGATGCCAATGTGACGGAGTTCTGTCTTGGTGCCTCCTGTCTGACTTGATTTTCTTCCAGGGAGTTGAGCTCCAGGGGTTCTTGAGCACATCGTTATCATTTAGATTTCATAGTATCTCAGAACGAAGGATGTTCGTAATTGCTTCAATACTAGTAGTGGCGAGATAACCCGGATGTCCCCAGTACTGGTGCAGATTGTTCGGGAGTACTACCATACTTTGTATCGTTGTGATCACGAGGGTCTGTTGTAGATGAACGTCCGAGATTCTGGTCGTGTGTTGACGGATGTGATACAGGTGACGGGTTAGTATAGGAGTTGTGTGATATTACTCCTTGTATCCGTGTACCAGATTGCATGACCAGAAATTTCGGGAATTCATAGGTGGGAATTCAAGTAGTTACTTATAGGACAATCTTCCAACAAATGCATGATGTTAGGTTGGGGTTCGACATCTAGTGGATTCGTTTGTTGACGGTCGACTTACAGCGGTACACGTTGTGTCTTAAAGAGTCCTTATAGCTTGCTACGACTCGGGGACGCTTCGTATGTCGGGTGCACTACCTTGCACTTGATGGCTACTGTAAAATCGAGCCCGTGCGATTCTGTCCACGAAAATATCGGACGAAATCTTTCTCATGAGTTTGTTCTAGCAAAATGCAAGCCACACCCTTTGTTTTGTTGGAATATGGTAATTCAAGTTGCTTCGATGTCAAGTGGTGATTTCAGATCTTTCCTAAGAGGTGTTCTCATATTTCATGTGAGAATGAAAATTCTTTTGTTCATTCAAATTGTCATATTAATTCTTGTCAACCGGAGTTGTGGTGTCAATTCTTTCCAACCGGTGTCTTTCTCTTCAAGTAATTCAATCCTCTCCAATGTTGCAAGACCATTCTCTCATTTTATTGAGGAGTTCATCTCATCTGTCCCAAGTTGTCTTTGTTTTTCCCCGCACCCTTTTCTTAAGTGATTCAATTTTCATCCAAGAGTTCTCTTTTCATTCTTGCTCCCGCTATCATTTCTTTTCTCTCTTACCCGGTGATTCATTGTGAAGATTCTCAGGAGATACGTGTCATATTTGTTCATTCTTGTCATTCGTACCGGTGAATTTTATTTAGTTGTCTGTGTCATCATATCCTTTTCATACTTTAAATTCTTTCTTGTGTAGGAGATTGTTCATTTGGAGTTGCTTCTTCTTCTTCTTCTTCTTCTTCTTCGATCTTGGAGGGTTCCAGGCCGGCAGCCTGGGATAGCAAGGATGGACGTCGTTCTTCTTTTCTCGTTTGTTTTCGTCTGTAGTCGGACCCTGCTCTTACTCTTGATGATTATGTAATGTACTGATGTGACTCTGATGTAGCTTGTGGCAAGTATAAGCCAATTCTATTATATATATCTTCTTTTGAGTACATGTACTTGTAACGATATCCATTCTTGCGACACGACGAGATGCGCTTCTATTCCTGACGAGGCCCCCGTGCCAAATTGAGGATAGGGTCGCATATTGGGCGTGACAAGCCCCTACCAAGTGTTTTACCCTTTCTATTATTGCGGAGGCCAAGGTCCTCTTCCCTCATAGTTTCGGCGGTGTCAGTGCACTAGAAACTGGGGTCGCTTGTGCCCGAGACTTGTGCACGGGCATCAGTGATGCCCCTGACGGCAGTGTACCAGGAAGAGCAGCAGAAAGGCAGTCCAAGCCTCGCCGAGGCCACGCCCTTTCCTCACCGCGACGGGCGTGGAGTACAAGGGCTCCTAACGCAAGGCCACGACTAGTCCTCCTTGCCGGGAAGATTCCCAAGGCCCCGGCAAGCCCGCTTCGCCAGGAAGACTACCCGAAGAATAGGATGACCCCGACAAGTTTCCCTTGCCGGAAGGCTCGCACAGACTGGCAAGGCCCCCCAGGAAAGGCCACCTTGCTGGGAAAGTGTTCAAGGCTCTCGGCAAGCCCTCCTTGCCGGGGAGGTGACCAAGTCAACTGATGGAAGTTCATGCCAGCAAGCGCATGTTCGCTGTCAAGGTGTCCCCACCAGTTTCTACCACAATTCGACCGCTCCAGCACATCCCACGTGTGCCAGCACAAGCCCAAGGTGTCGCTTCACGTGGGTACGTGTCACAACCATCTTGCGGCAGGTCTGGTTTCAGACAAGGCATTTACTGCCCCTGACACCACCGAAGAAGTAGAGCGGTGAACACTATTCACTGTGCATCCCGCGAGCATGTTGTTGGTGACCCCTTTGCCTATAAAAGGAGGCCCAAAGCTAATTCTTAGGGGTTGAACATGTTGGGGATCAGAGACTACCTAATCACCTACAAAGTTAGTAGCAAAACCACCATACAGTAAGCACATAATACGAACTATGCAAGGGTAGGGTTTTACTCGACAAGCGGCCCGAACCTAGGTAAAAAGGACCTTGCCAGGGTTGATCGCTAGTTCCACTCTCGATGCGATACCTCTCTCTCCCCGCCAAACGATCAAGCGACTCCTTGAGTTTCCCATAGGTGTTGGTTTTCCCCGACATCTTTGGCGCGTGAGGTAGGGGGGGCGATGGTTGAGAGCTTCTTCGCGGATTTAAGCAAGCTCCGCGTCAAATCTTGGGAGATTGAGCGCACCACTGCGGTCCCTCGAAGCAGGGCGCAATGGTGTGGGGACCCAGACTAGCAAGTCGAGTTCGCCGTGCCCAGTGACCCCAAGGATCAATGTTCACTGAACACAGATACTGAATAATAGAGTCTTACATCCAAGTACCGAAATTTTTACATCAAATGACCAGAAGGTCGGGTTCAAGAGCAAGGCCTAAAGCCAAATTAAACAGATACATCGAGTAGCGGAAACTCGTAAGGGCTAAGCGGTGCCCATGCCATCAAGCCTACACCGACAGGCATTCTGACTTGGAAGCGTCCTAGATCGCAGGTTCGTCTCCGACGCCGTACTCGTCGCCAAACTCCGGTCCTTCCATGTCTGGTCAATAATATAACCAGTGGCAAGCCAATGAGTACTTTGAAGGTACTCGCAAACAGCCCATGATATGAACATCTATAGCGAAGAATAACAGTAACATATATCTTTGGTGAAATGCAATTTGGTGGAATGATCAGGTATATGCAACAAGTTAAAGAATAACTCTTGAAGAACAGGTTACAGATATTGACATATCTGACCCAAGGGCTGAACACACCGGGTTCACCCTATATGCCAAGTCATCGGACTTGTCATAACCTCAATGTATTAATGAGGGCTAAACCATCCGGGTTTACCCTATATGTCAAGTCACCGAACTTGATCATATTATTGTGATTATCATAACAACACCTTTTTAACACCACACACACACACTTTTGGTTTATGCGGAAACGCTGGACGTAGTTTAAGTAGCACCACCCAACTGTCCTTGACCGTGGACACGGCTATTCGAATAGTTTACACTCTACAGAGGTAGTACGCTGGACCCACGAGAAACGGGAAACTACCGTGTCATCCACGACTCGCGGTATATCACATATACCCGAGGTAAGTACCCGATCATCAGCTTTCCCCTGACGATACTAGACAAAGAGGTCCACTCGATTGGTACCCAGCCCACATGTTGTACGTCTTATGAGCACTGACTCTGGACTTTATCAACCATGCAGGGACCAACGGTGTGCTTGGAACTCATAATAATGGCATAGTCGTCCTACCTGGCACGACCCCATCAGGAGAGTGACACCGATCACTCCCGCCACTAGTAATGTGGCTCTTTGCTAGTATCGACCAGAGTAATCAACAAAGCCCCGTCCCATAAAGGGGTATCGTGGTCGTACTGGTAAGGTTGGGATGGTCGACACATCATAAATCTAATCCCATTTCCGAAACCATACTCACACAAAAACACCGGTGCATCACTTCACCAAAAGTGATCACCGACTCATCATCACCCTCGGGCATTAGTGGCTCCCGACGGGGTTTTCATAAACTCTTTATTTAACTCATCATCATGCTCATGATAAAATGCTCTATCTTTACTTGTCAACATGGTATAAATATGACCCTCAAGGGGTAGGGTTAAGCTCAGTGCAATGATCTTACTCTATTAGTCAACATGATAGTAGCATGATCCTCATAGATGGTAGGGTCAAGCTCATCATGCTTGTGCTCCGAGGGGCCATATGGATAACATTACTATCATGTAAGTGCTTTCAAGAAGCCTTCGGTACCATCACCACATTGATGAACCGGCATCGTGATCACATGCAACAGGAGAATGCCAATTATACTAGCATGCAACAATGTTTGTGCTCAAGTCATGGTCAAAGGGTTGCTTGCCTTGGTTAGCTAGGTATCCGGGGTCTTCGAGGTCTTCCGCTCCAGATCCTCCGTCACTCGGTAACTCTACCGCCGAGAAAGGAATAAATAAATAATAGCTCACACCAAAACAGATCACAAGGTGCTTTTAAAAATGTTGCAAAGTTTGAATAAATTCAGTTTATTATTTCGGAAAATGTTTCTTATGGTTTTTTATTAGCTAGCATATTTATTTCAAAGCAAACAGAAGCAAACAAATGATTTTAATATCATTTTATTATACCAAAATAGTTTCTGTTTTTTATAAATGTCAAACACTACAAAATCAATTACTACACATTTTTAGAAAATTACTGGTGGAAGAATCATGTTTTTCTAGTGGCTAAATATTTTTATAAAAATCATTTAAGTTGCAGGTTAAAAACAAAAAGAAAAAGGCCAGGAGGAAAAGATCCGGTAGGCCCAGCCAGCAGGCCTGGCCACCAGGCGCGCGCGGGCCATGTTCAAACCTGACCTGCGGGCCCCAGGGGTCAGCGTCAGCGGCTGCGCGCGCTGGCTACCCTAGGACACCGACAGGTGGGCCCCACCTATCGGGTCCTTCTCCTACCTCCGGCCAGAGAGGTGGAGATGGACGCCGGCGAGGCTGCCGTTGTCCTCAGGCCAATCTAGGAGCGGGAACGGGTCCCTCGTTCCTTCGCCTACCTGCTCGTGGTCGGGACGTCACCGGAGGTGGTCTGGGTCGCCGGCGACGAGGTGATCGTGGCCGAAGGGTTTCGGGTCGGCGTCGAACTAGTGGCTAGGGGCACGGATTCGCTTGGGCAAGTTGGGGGAAATGGTCCTGGCGTCAAGGGGAATGCAATGGGAGGTCGGGCAGCGCAGGAGCTGACGTGTAGCCGGAGATCGACCGAAGCTCCGAGGCGGAGGGGCCTCGGTCGATCTCGAGCACCGGGGCTCTGCGAGCTCGATTGGGTGGATAGGGGGTGTCTAGTGGTTGTGCTGAAGCTGCTTGGAGGGTGCTGGGGTGTCGGGGGGACCTATTTACAGGCCAGCGACAGTGAGCCGACTCGGGCGTGCCGGTGACTCACCGTGGCGCGCGTGCGAGCACAGTGAGGTGCTGGCCGCGAAACCACGGTTTCGGGACGTGGTCTAGGACCTCCTGGTGCATCGGCCGCCGAGGGAAAGCAAGTGGGGTCGAGCCTTAGCGACCGTGCATGCTCGGCCGCGTCGGGCAAGCACAGGCACGCGTTGCCTGAGCTCTTGCGCGAGGGGAGAGGATCCTTGGGGTAGCGTTGCACTGAATGGTTGTCGGGGGAGCGTTTGGATATTACTGGGGAGGTTGGGACTGGCCGGCGCGTCGTCCCCTTGCTGGAGGCTCTCTGCAACGCGCCCAGAGCGCATTTTTGGCATGCCACGGCATGCTGGCTCGCTCTGGGGCACGTGGGACGTGCCCTCCATGTCCTGAGTGTTGCTGGGAGTGTGCCTAGACATTGTGGGTTAGTGGGAGCTCGAGCTGGTCAAGGGAGCAAGGAACACTAGTGTTGCCAGTACTGCCCTGCGGCTCAAATTGAAGTTCTTGTCACTTGTGCTTGGAGTTGGGGAGGGGCTGATTTACTGGGTGCTCAGGGTATTCTAGGGCTCTAACCCACCAAGTTTGGGGCCTTGCCATTGGGTAAAACAGTGGCTAGGAGGGTTTTCACCTTCCTGTCAATAGGTGTTCGACAGTGACTTGGGGTGCTTCCACTCCACCACCGGAACTGAAACTTAATAGGTTTGGTCTTGGGGTAAAAACATGGGGTTTCACCAAATTTGAGCTCCATTGAACAAGTTTGGCTCTGTAAACTTGAAAATGCCTCAAAATGACCAGTACTGTCCTTTACAAAGTAATTGTGGCCAATCAGAGTCTCAGAATCCCATCTTTGGTGTGGAGTCCTTATTTGGGGTGTATAACACCTCTGCAAAGTTTCAGCTCCATTGGAGAAACTTTGCAATGTAGAGTTGTTCCAAATCTTCTGTGGACAGAGAGGGTTTTGGGCTCATTAGGTGCACTTCCCCACCTTGGATCATGGTGAGATTTTATGTGAGCACCTAATATGGCTTGGGAGGGCTCCTGTAATTTTATGGGAATTTACTGAGATAATTTCCTTTGGAAACATCTCAAAAAGCTAAAACAGACAGAAATGGTTTTCAGGGTTTTGCTCAAATAATATTAATATAAATTAGGGTTGAAAATATTATATATGGAAAATATAGGTCCTTCTGAGCTTCCATGAATTTACTCAAAAATTTCTAAGACAGGAAAGTAATTTTCCTTGTGGGAATATCATTCCTCGCCTTAGAAACAGACATAAATATAAAATCGGAAAATAGTATTTTAAATCACCAATTAATGTTTTTAATGAATGAAAATAATATGTGACTCAGATCACCAACTTTGGTTGGAAGTGCCACTTGGCTTCAAGAGCTAGTCGTGTATCCCAACATGATGAAGGTGATCTTGATTAAAGGAAAAAGGGTTTTTGAAGAGAGCAAAATAATAAGTTTTGCATGGGCTTGAGTCAGCAAACAAGCAAGCATTCACTCAAACAAGGGTTGCTATTGCACTCAAAACATTATTTGAAAAAGTTTTAACAAGCTCTGATCTTTGCAACCTAAAATACTTGTGGTGAAAAACAGGGTGTGACAAATGGTGGCCGCTCTACTTCGCCACGGCCTCCTTACGCCTGAGCGAACGCAGGCTAGGGGGACGGAGATCTCGAGCTCGAAGGCATCACGCTAACGCACCACTCTAGGATAGTGCGCTGCAGTCGAGGTTGTGCCTAGGGGCTCCGGCGAGGCCTCCGGTGCATACTCCGACCGACACACCTCCACGGAGAGGTGCATAGCCGTCGAGAATGCGCCTACGGGCCCCGGAACCCAGGCATGCACTCCAACCGAACGCGTCCCCCTGAAAGCATCATGTCTTCGCCAAAGGTGTGCTCGGGGGCTCCGTCAGCACGTCCATGCAAAACAGGAAAAGGAGTTATGCTCCGGCAACCCGCCTCCTATACGACAGTCGAGAACCGTCGTCAAATACCTTGCCGGAGGGGAAGTTGCTGGAAGAGTATAGTCTCCTGCTTGCCAGGGATCTGAGGCCCAAACAAAGGACCCAAGCGCCGCGAGGAGAAGTGCCGTGACACGACAGATAAGTGATAAATATTTCAGATGACATTTCAGAGTAGATAGACTGTTCCCTTTCTCGAAGATCCCAAACCTTGTTTGAGAAACCTACACGTAGATGGAACATTGTGACGATCAGTGCGCCTTAGTTCTGTTTTGAACAAGTTCAACGACCTGAACGGCCACAGAGTGCCTCCTCACTATTTCGAACCTGTTCAACAGTCTAAGTGGCTACATAGCACCTTATTTCGCCTCGAGCCGCTCTCGACGATCTAATGGTTGCACTGAGTGCGGCAAAGAGCCTTGCCGGTAACGACCCCTGAAGCGAACTACTAAGGATCCGTTCCTCAAAGGCGTATCATTCAAGGAGAAGGATCACACGCAAGGGAAACAAGATTTCATTCATTTGTTTGAAACAAACTCAAACATATTACATGAATGATTTTTGCTACTCTAACCTATTACACTGTCTTTCGGCGAGGGACATGCTCGCCGGACAGAAGTTCAAGAAGACAAAAAGCGGGACGACCCCCGTCGCAACCCAGGCTGGTTTCTCCTGGACCAGCACTACGTGGAGGAGAATGGGGGCTGAAGACAGGGCGACCTGAGGGGATGAAGATGCTAGAGCCCGCGATTGCACCTCCTCAAAGACGAGGCATCGATGCAGGCTCCTGCAGAGTAGCTCCACTGGGCGAGGAAGAGGCATGAGCGGGCCTCGGCGGCAGGGCCGACAGTCAGTCTGAGCTCGGGGAGTCGTACTTCGAACAGGCCCCCCGAGAACCTGACGTGCAAAGAGCGCCATTGTCGCCGTTGTTCTCCTCGTCGCTATCGCTCGAGGAGGGACATTCGGCGCCGCTCGACCTCTCTTCCCAGCAGCCGAGACACACCCCTGAGCGCCCGTAAAACTTGACGGATAACATATTTTCCTCCGCTACCTTGAAGCGGAGGATATGCCCATCCTCGAGGCTTCGGGCGCAGGCGAAGGCATTCCAGCCCCGCCCGACCAACATGGAGCGGCGCTTCGGGTACTCCGTGTGCACTTGCATAGCGCCGTGGGAGCAACTGTATGCCTGCAACCATAAGAAAGGGGCCTTGGCGGCCTCCATCGCCCTAGAAAAAGGGTGAGGGAGATGCAAATGGCCCCGCGGGATGCCATGCAGCTCCACGACGAACTCCATCGCCATCCCATCCGAGTGCCGCCAAGCACGGGAGAAGACAGAGGTGCTGGAGTAGCATTCCGCCTCCACCGGCCATGGCCTCTGCGGCGACCGCGGCTCTTCGCCCCTCCGCCACGACGGACGCTTGTGCCGCCCTCAGCAACTGCACCCCCTGAAGTTGTTGCATGATCCGAGTGGGATCCACTTGCCGCCCTGGCGGCCGATGGTGGCCTCCCTCGTCCCCTAGCCATGGTTAAGGGCGAGAGCCACCTGGAGCTAGAAAAGATTCTACAGATGCAAGCTAGTGTGGTGGATGTTCCAGGAGCTCATGGATGAGCAAAACACCCTCGCAAACTCCCTAATTGATAGGGCAAGGCACGGGGGCGAGCTCCCCTCACTCCAGAAACCGCCGCCCCTCTATCCCAATCACCCATGTTCATGGTCAAACAGGGAACTGACATGCTATGCCAATGCATGCGGGGCGGGCCCTGCCACGACTACGCCCATTATGGTCACGAACGCCACTTGCTTGACATTTACTGCGCATGCTTCACGCGTGGCAGTAACACGTCGGGAGGTGGGGAGGCTACTGTGCGCGCACTTCTCGACCTCGCGCGTTTGATACGCGACATGGGGAAGGGCCGCCAGCAATGGCACCAAATCTACAAAGTCCCCAGCTGAGGAAAGCCATGCACTACTTTGGGCCTAGCACAACAACGCCCCGCGCGCGTGTGTGGCCCAGCCCCGAGGGCTCCTGTCGATGCACTAGAGACTTGGTTCCCGTGTGCCCCAGACATGTGCATGGGCATCGGCGACGCCCGTGATGGCAGTGTACCGGGAAGAGCAGCAGAAAGGCAGTCCAAGATCCACCGAGGCCACGCCCTTCCCTCACTGTGAGGGGCATGGATTACAAGTGCTCCAGACGCAAAGCTCCAGCAAGCCCTCCTAGTCGGGAAGGTTCCCAAGGCCCTGGCAAGTCCGCTTCGCCGGGAAGACTACCCGAAGAATAAGAAGACCCCGGCAAGTTTCCCTTGCCGGGAAGGCTCGCACAGAATGGCGAGGCCCCCCGGCAAGCCCTCCTTGCCGGGAAAGTGTTCAAGGCTCCAGGCAAGCCCTCCGTGCCGGCGAGGTGACCAAGTCAACCGATGGAGGCTCCAGGCCAGCAAGCCCATGTTCGCTCGCCAGGTGTCCCCACTAGTTTCTACCACAATCCGACCACTCCAGCACATCCCTCGTGTGCCATCACAAGGCCGAGATATCGATTCACCTGGGTACGTGTCGCAACCATCTTGCGGCAGGTCAGGGGTCACACAAGGCATTTACTGCCCCTTACACCACCGATGAAGTAGAGCGGTGAACAATGTTCACTTTGCTTCCCGTGAGCATAGTGTTGGTGACCCCTTTGCCTATAAAAGGAGGCTCAAAGCTCATTCTTAGGGGTTGAACTTTTTGGAGATCAGAGACTCCCTAATCACCTACTAAGATACAGTAGCAAAACCACCCTACAGTAAGCACACAATACAAACTAAGCAGGACTGAGGTTTTATGCGTTAAGTGGCCCGAACCTGGGTAAAGTGGACCTTGCCGGTGTTGATCGCTAGTTCCGCTCATGATGCCACGCCTTTCTCTCCGCGCCAAACGATCAAGGGACTTCTCGAGTTTCCCATAGGTGTTGGTTTTCCCCGACAGGCGGGAAGCGATCCCACGGCGTCCAATTTTAAAGGGGGGCAGGGGAACATGCGCCCGTTCCCAAAGGTGGTCTTCGCATGCCCGCGCTGTAAGGATGGGCTGGAGGATGACGTTTTCCCTACTGGCGGGCGGCGGCGGCTTCGTTGCACCAGAAGGGAAACCTTTGGAAGATACCTTTGGAACCCTCGTACGCTCCTGCCTCCTTTGCACTAAAGGGGAAACTGCCTCTGCCTCCCATCTGCTGCTAGCTTGTCCTTTCCTGGCGTCACCCTTGACTCCTGAGGCCCGTCCTTGCCTCGGAATGTCCGCTGGTTCGGAGGGATCCCGGGGAGGTCTAAGTGGCTACATAGCACCTTATTTCGCCTCGAGCCACTCTCGACGATCTAATGGTTGCACTGAGTGCGGCAATGAGCCTTGCCGGTAACGACCTCTCAAGCGAACTACTAAGGATCCGTTCCTCAAAGTACTAGCGGCAGGACCAGTCGTGCGGGCAAGCTTCCGGAAAATGCGAAAGGCGTATCATTCAAGGAGAAGGATCACACTTAAGGGAAACAAGATTTCATTCATTTGTTTGAAACAAACTCAAACATATTACATGAATGATTTTTGCTACTCTAACCTATTACAGTGTCTTTTGGCGAGGGACATGCTCGTCGGACAGAAGTTCAAGAAGACAAAAAGCGGGACGACCCCCGGCGCAACTCAAGCTGGTTTCTCCTGGACCAGCACTATGTGGAGGAGAATGGGGGCTGAAGACAGGGCGACCTGAGGGGATGAAGAAGCCAGAGCCCGCGATTGCACCTCCTCAAAGACGAGGCATCGATGCCGGCTCCTGCAGAGTAGCTCCACCGGGCGAGGGAGAGGCATGAGCGGGTCTCGGTGGCAGGGCCGGCAGTTAGTCTGAGCTCAGGGAGTCGTACTTCGAACAGGCCCCCCGAGATCCTGACATGCCAAGAGCGCCACTGTCGCCGCTGTTCTCCTCGTCGCTATCGCTCAAGGAGGGACATTCGGCGCCGCTCGAGCTCTCTTCCTAGCAGCCGAGACACACACCTGAGCCCCCGTAAAACTAGACGGATAGCATATTATCCTCCACTACCTTGAAGCGGAGGATATGCCCATCCTCTAGGCTTCGGGCGTGGGCGAAGGCTTTCCAGCCCCGCCCGAGCAACATGGAGTGGCGCTTCGGGTACTCCGTGTGCACTTGCATAGAGCCGTGGGAGCAACTGTATGCCTGCAACCATAAGAAAGGGGGCTTGGCGGCCGCCATCGCCCTAGCAAAAGGGTGAGGGAGATGCAAATGGCCCCACGGGATGCCATGAAGCTCCACGACGAACTCCAGCCCATCCCGTCCGAGTGCCGCCAAGCACGGGAGAAGACAGAGGCGCTGGAGTAGCATTCCGCCTCCACCGGCCACGGCCTCTATGGCGACCGCGGCTCTTCGCCCCTCCGCCACCACGGACGCTTGTGCCGCCCTCCGCAACTGCACCCCCTGAAGTTGTTGCATGATCCGAGTGGGATCCACTTGCCGCCCTGGCGGCCGATATTGGCCTCCCTCGTCCCCTAGCCATGGTTAAGGGTGAGCGCCACGTGGAACTAGTAAAGATTCTACAGATGCAAGCTAGTGTGGTGGATGTTCCAGGAGCTAATGGATGAGAAAAACACCCTAGCAAACTCCCTAATTTATAGGGCGAGGCACGGGGGCGAGCTCCCCTCACTCCAGAAACCGCCACCCCTCTCTCCCAATCACCCATGTTCATGGTCGAACAGGGAACTGCCCTGCTACGCCAATGCATGCGGGGCGGGCCCTGCCACGACTACGGCCATTATGGTCACGCCACTTGCTTGACATTTACTGCGCATGCTTCACGCGTGGCAGTAACGCGTCGGGAGGTGGGGAGGCTACTGTGCGCGCACTTCTCCACCTCACGCGTTTGATACGCGACATGGGGAAGGGCCGCCCGCAACGGCACCAAATCTACAAAGTCCCCTACTGAAGAAGGCCATGCACTACTTTGGGCCTAGCCCAGCAACGCCCCGCGCGCGTGCGTGGCCCAGCCCCGGGGGCTCCTGTCGATGCACTAGAGACTCGGTTCCCGTGTGCCCTGACTTGTGCATGGGCATCGGCGACGCCCGTGATGGCAGTGTACGGGGAAGAGCAGCAGAAAGGCAGTCCAAGATCCGCCGAGGCCACGCCCTTCCCTCACTGTGAGGGGCATGGAGTACAAGTGCTCCAGACGCAAAGCCCCGGCAAGCCCTCCTTGTCGGGAAGGTTCCCAAGGCCCCGGCAAGTCCGCTTCGCCGGGAAGACTACCCGAAGAATAGGAAGACCCCGGCAAGTTTACCTTGCCGGGAAGGCTCGCACAGAATAGCGGGGCCCCCCGGCAAGCCCTCCTTGCCGGGAAAGTGTTCAAGGCTCCCGGCAAGCCCTCCGTGCCGGCGAGGTGACCAAGTCAACCGATGGAGGCTCCAGGCTAGCAAGCCCATGTTCGCTCGCCAGGTGTCCCCACCAGTTTCTACCACAATCCGACCACTCCAGCACATCCCTCGTGTGCCATCACAAGGCCGAGATATCGATTCACCTGGGTACGTGTCGCAACCATCTTGCGGCAGGTCAGGGGTCACACAAGGCATTTACTGCCCCTGACACCACCGATGAAGTAGAGCGTTGAACAATGTTCACTTTGCTTCCCGTGAGCATACTGCTGGTGACCCCTTTGCCTATAAAAGGAGGCTCAAAGCTCATTCTTAGGGGTTGAACTTTTTGGAGATCAGAGACTCCCTAATCACCTACTAAGATACAGTAGCCAAACCACACTACAGTAAGCACACAATACAAACTAAGCAGGACTGGGGTTTTATGCGTTAAGTGGCCCGAACCTGGGTAAAGAGGACCTTGCCTGTGTTGATCGCTAGTTCCGCTCATGATGCCACACCTTTCTCTCCCCGCCAAATGATCAAGGGACTCCTCGAGTTTCCCATAGGTGTTGGTTTTCCCCGACAGACGGGAAGCAATCCCACGGCGGCCAATTTTAAAGGGGGGCAAGGGAACATGCGCCGCTTCCCAAAGGTGGTCTTCGCATGCCCGCGCTGTAAGGATGGGCCCGAGGATGACGTTTGCCCTACTGGCGGGCGGCGGCGGCTTCGTTGCACCAGAAGGGAAACCTTTGGAAGATACCTTTGGAACCCTCGTACGCTCCGGCCTCCTTTGCACTAAAGGGGAAACTGCCTCTGCCTCCCATCTGCTGCTCGCTTGTCCTTTCCTGGCGTCACCCTTGACTCCTGAGGCCCGTCCTTGCCTCGGAATGTCCGCTGCTCCGGAGGGGTCCTGCGGAGGTCCCCGGCGGGTCCTGATGCTGCTCCTCCTCGCGAGGGTCTTCCCGGGTGACGTCGCACCAGTTTATCTTGGGTGTGTGAAGCGGGTCGTCGTTGGGCCGTATGTAGGCACGTCTGGGTACCCACATTCCGAGAATGCCGACAGTAGCCCTCGGGCCCAAGACCTGCCTGGGTTGGCTTCTTGGCGGAGCATTGAGGGTGGTCCGAAGTGTTGCGGGCCCTAAACACCTCCGTGCCGGGCATTTAAAATGATGAGCCCGTCCTCTCCGTGCAACATCTCCTAACCTGCATCTGCCGACCATCTCCGCCCACTATCCATTATGCCACCGGCTCTTCCTTCTATCGATCCAGCCGCCGGTTCTTCCTCTGACCCAGGTGCGTCATGTCATTGTGGCCTTGTCTCTCCGTCATGCTTCAGAAAGGGGGGAAATTTGGAGGCTCGTGGGGCCCGACCGTCCCGGCGGCGCCCTGGCCCGTGCTGGAACGGTCGACGATGGTGAACCTTGAGGGGATGAAGAAGGTTCAGCTGGTAGTCGCTGCCAGGTCAATGAGTGGGGGGCCACCCAAATCTGGCCGAGCTCATGGCCTCGGAGGGAGAGGCCGTACCCCACGGTTCCTCTCCATTTTCACGCCCTCATTTCTACTGTCCTGCCGCCATTCTCGGGCTTCATCAATGCGGTGCTTTCGGATTACTAGATCCATGCGCTCCACCTTGACCCCCGTTCTTTGGTCCTCCTCTCTACCTTCGCGTTCTTGTGCGAGGCTTTCGTTGGCATTACTCCTTCCGTGGCATTGCTTTGCCATTTCTTCTCCCTTGAGTTGACCTCCAAGGTGCAGTGCTCCGGGTGCACGTCCTTGAGAACTGTCGATGCAACAGCCCCCGGGGTCCTATATGCTGAGCTCCTCCCCGAAGCAGAAGGGTTCCGGCTGCAGTGGGTGCACGTTGATGATGCCGAGGCCGGAGCTCTGTTCCAACGTCCGCCGACCCCCGCGACACCTAACCGGGGGTGGACCGCGAAGAGCTTAGTGACCCCCGGCTCGCACCGGTCTTGATTCGGCTAGAAAAGCTGAGGCGTGCACGGGTGACGATGGCGATGGTGGTGCGTGAGTTTATCTATCGACAGATTGCTCCCCTCCAGCGCCACTCCCGCCCCCATGTGGGCCTACACAGGGCCCAACAACTCGATGAGGACCCAAGTCGTCCCTTTTTCCCCTCATGTCTTGCGTGAGCTGCTTCGCCGGCTGACAGATGACAATCCTGATGAGCTTCCCCCGAACGGCCTGCCACTGTACAGCTAGAAGCCCCCGGGAGCTCCTGCTGTGGAGATGTTGCTCTTTGATGAATGGGGGCTCCTTCCTTAAGGGGAAAGGCTGTGCCACCCGGGGTTCGGCCACCCAAAGACCCTGGTTGTGCCGCCGCCCGTCCTCCTGGCTCTAGCTTCGCGTCAAGCCGGGGTTGGTGGTGGTGATCGGTCGACGTTGGAAAGTGTTGCCCCCACTTCTGAACCTCGCTCGAGGGCCGCTGAGTCCCCCCGCTGGGTCACCCGTGCCATCTGGATAAGGAGATTGCCCAAGGGCGGCCTCCCCCCGACGCGAGGGCCTCCGGCGAGGAAGAAGTGGATGGCCATTGACGAGTAAGCACCTGTGTTCCCCCTCATCCTCCCTTTATGTGCCTATCTTCTGAACCCTTGTTATTCAGGTTTCACTTCAGTAGCCGAGGAGGCGGACAACCGCCGCCTACTTCGGGGGTCGTCGGGCATCCCGTGGCCTCTTCTCTCGCACTCCACTCGGCTCGGTCTCCTAAACCTCATGCACGTGAACCCCCCGCGGTCTTCTTCGGTGGCGGCCTCCGGTACTTCGGCGAGATACCTATCCCCTCGCCTGTGGCCCCTCCTGGGGCCATGCCGCGCCTTCCCCTTGGACCCCTCCAGCATGGAGATGAGGGGCACCGTGGGGCACTCAATGCCGATGAAACGGCCACACAGGAGCCCCAACCCACCAGCATGGACTCGGGCCTGGTGATTACTTGCGCGCTTCTCCTCCTCGCTGTACGGGAGGCGAGAACGTGTGCTGGCTTCTCGAGCCTGTCTCGGGTTCGCGTGCCACTCCATGGGGCTTGCTCCGCACCGCCGCGGACGGACTTCAACGTCTGGGGCGGGGCTTTCCAGTCATGAAGCCCGATGGGAAGTTGAGCGCCAGTACCTTGCGTGAGGGTGGTGCCAGCTTGAGGTCGCCGTGAACCTCGGCCGCCTGCAGTGGGAGGGATCTCGCGCAGAGACAAAGGCATTCCTCGCTGTAGCGGTAGAAGCCCGCGAGCGCGCTCTCGCTGAGGCTCATGAGGCTGATTGTCGGCGCAGGGCCTCCGAAGACCACCGCAGGGAGCTTTGCGCCCTCATCGCCCGTCTGGAAGAGCAAGCTCCGTCAAGGGCCTCCCTGGGGGCATGCCGGTGGAGTCCTTCCACGCCGGTCCTCGAGCATCCGCCGACTTGCTGATGCTTGTAGAGGTGGAGTGGTGCCTGGAGCAGGAACGTCTGGAGACGAGGGAGCGCCAGTTATCGCTTGTCGAGGAATCCCTTGCCTCTCGTGAAGCGAAGCTTCAGGAGGAGATAGACAAGGGGGTGATGGAGGCTCGACGTTCCTTTCTTCTCGATTACAATTGGAAGTTGAGGCTCCAGGAGTCCCGCTTCCTCAAGCGTCATGGCTGCCTGCAAGATTAGGTCATTGCCCTCCAGAGAAGGCTGGAATAGGAAGTGGAAAGCCGACAGGCTCGCTGGACGGGTAGGCCACTTCCGAGGGTAAACTGTCCAATATCTGCAAACAAGTGAAAGGCGCGGCTTCCCTGGTTGGAGAGGCTTCGGAAAAGGCAGCCCACGTTCGCAGCCTTCAACCTGAGCGCTCCAGGATGTTCCAGTAACTTGGACGGAGGGATTCCTGCGCTTTGAGCGACATTTTAGGAAAAGGTGCTTCGGCTTTTTCTACCGCGTCGTGGAGCATATCGATTCTGGCGCCGAGAAGGCCCTTGCGATTGTGTAGGAGAAGAGACGCGACCTTTTGGGTCAGGCCGCCTCGGACGTCTTCAGCCACCTCCTTCGCCCCGACCCCAACTTTGACTTTCCTTCGGTGCTGGATCCGGTGCTAGAGCTAGAGATGATCCGAGCCCTGGCCGAATGGGTCGAGGTTCATGTGGAAGACCTGGTGACATGGCTTGCTCTAGAGGGCCGTGACGTGGGCTCCGATGACGACGTGTCCTTATGATTCACAGCCTCGTCCTCCTGATAGGTCGATGTGTTAAGTTTAACAATAGCTAGGTCGTGTCTGGTGGGTACCTTTTAACGTTTTCCCTGATGACGAGGAATGTGCAACGCTTCCATACTGGCCGTGACTGTTGCCGGCCTGTGATGTCGCCATGTTGATGATTTGTTCTGCGAGCATGGGCTCGTTCGTGGTGTATCCTTCCTGCTTTTGTGGCGGTTTGAGGACCCTTTCGGCACTCTATGTCTACAGGTCCTAGTCGCGCACATTTCCGTGTTGTCATGTGGTGCAATCCGTTACCAAGGTTTCTCATCAGAAGGCAAAGCCCCGGCGCCCTGGGGGGACGAGTGGCATTGTGACCAGTGAGGCCCCTGAGCCATGTTGCTCAGGAGCCCCCTTTGACACTCAAGCCACTCTACGTTGTCAGGACCCAGCCTCGCACATTTCCCTGCCGCCGCGGAGCTCGCACTTCACAGGGCGGGGCCCCACCAATCCCGGCGTCGACCAGATCTCCCGGACGTTGCCAACAGTGGCGAGTGGCGTTATGACCAGTTAGGCTCCTGAGGCGGAGCCCAGGAGCCCCCTTTGTGGCGCTCGAGCGATTCCGCATTCTGCCTCTTTTTGCGATTGCCTCGGGAGAACGGGAGACGACCCGAGGTTCCCGCGAAACACCAATCAGACCAAAAGGGGCAAAGAGAACACGAGTTCGGCAAAGCGAGAGAACATAGAAACAAAATCCCCGCCCTTCTTTTCTTTTGAAAACATCAATTAGAGAAAACTGCAAGCAATCAACAGCTCAGCATACAACAGAAAGGGAAAGGCCCTAGTGGGCCTCAACTTAAAACGCAATGAAGAAACGAGAAAAAGCCGCGTCCGGCATCGTAGGTATTCACCGCCTCGATCTCCCCCGAGCGCTAACCATAGGGCTTCCACTAGGCGTGGGGTGGAACCCTTCGGCGTCCTCAGGGGGCCCTGGGTGTATAGAACCTCGGCTTGTTATTACATGAGAGTGTCATGGTGGGTGTGTATATGGGAGGTCACGAGGAAGCTTTGGTCACGCGAGTGTCGCTACCCCGGAGGCATTAGGCGCCTGATTCCGGAAGTCATTGGGGGACTGTGTTGATTCCTCTGTCTTCTCCACTAGGCGTGGTGTGGACCCCTTCCGTGTCCTCGGGGGGCCCTGGGCGTATACAGCCTCAGCTCGTTATTACGTGAGACTGTCATGGGATGAAGTAGGTTCTGGCAAAATTGAAGGACGATGCAGGGTCGATGCAGAGGTGGCGTCGGGGCGTCGTGGGGGCGGCGCCGAGGTGTTACGGGTTGATGCAGGGCCCGGGAATGCGGGCCCCATGGGCGTGCGCCCCGCTCACGGTCTCCGGGCTTGTAGTGGCGTGGCTTGGCCCACCCTGAAACTACTGGAACTGAGAATTTTGCCTTCTGCCTTCCCTTTGCCGTGTGCTGACGCATGGCAAAGGCACTCTTTGCCGTCAGTTGGCACAGTGCTGACGGCAAAGAGGTGGCTGATGGCGAAGGTTTTACTTGCCGTCGGCCACCTCTTTGCCGTCTTCTGGCGGACGGCAAAGGAGCCCTATGCGGACGGCAAAGGGTGGGCAGACGGCAAAGCCCCCCCCCCCAACGGCCGAACCCACACCCCCACCCACCCTGCCCCTTTGCCGTCCGCCACCCTCCCTTTGCAGACGGCAAAGGGGGCATGACCCTAACGGCCCCGGAGCCTCTAACGGCTCCCACCCCGCACCCAATCCCTGCCCGCCTACCCCCCCTCTCTCTCTCTCTCGTCGTCTGCCCACCCCGCCACCGCCGTAGCTCCCCTCCCCAGCCACCCCCCGCCGCCGCCCTCCCGGCCGCCGCCCCCTCCCACCTTCCTCCCGACCGCTGCCCCCCTCCCACCTCCCTCCTGGCCACCGCGCCCCTCCCATCTCCCTCCCAGCCGCCGCCGCCCCCTCCCCCTCCCTCCCGGCCCCCCTCCCACCTCCCTCCCGGCCGCCGCCCTCCCCTCCCACCTACTTCCCGGCCGCCGCCCCCCTCCCACCTCCCTCCCGGTCGCCGCCCCAGCCTCACCTCCGCTGTGCCAGCGACCCCGATGCCCTCCCCTCCGGTAAGTTTGGCTATATGTTTACTGGTGTGTACCATGTCATTTGAGATAATTTCAAGATCTTAGAAATTAGCTCCAAGCTTCAAAATTCCAGCAAACAAATATAAAGATGAAAGTATTCATTTAAAATTAGCAAGTTGTGAGAGGAAGGTTTGCGTAAATTAGAACAATGGTGTAGATATAGAGGGTTTTCGCATCTGTAGTAGTTTTCATAGGAATTGTGATTACGTATGACTGTTATATGGCGCACAAATCAGTAATATACTCATTATTGTGATGGCATATATCGTCTTTGTGAAGTGCGAGCAGCAAACAACCTGAGTGGTTTTCTTCTTATTTGTAATGAAGTTCTGATGGATGAATTTCTTTAAAAATCCTTAGAATGACATATTAAACTCTCAAAGACTACGTAACAGTTCGACATATTTTTTTCACTCAAAGACTATTCAATTACTTTTTCACCCAAGGACACCCAATTGGCCTTAGCTGGTCCAATCTAGCCGACCCACCTAACATGGTACCAGCCTAACTGCATTATGCATTTCATCGATGGTATAGCTACCCCTCAATTTTTGTGTGTGTAATAGCTCTAATTAAATGAAATTGTATACTATAATGTATATAGGTATAATTGGTTTAAAACACTATCGAATACAAATTTCTTCTCTAGACTATCTCATGTCCTTATTATGGTGGATGGGGCAAGTAAAGTTTTCTTCGTAGCCAAGCACATGTCATAACATGAGTATTAGAGGTTCTGTCAGAGTATGTGATAACTTTTACTAACCCGTTGCAACGCACGGGCATATGTCCTAGTAAATAGAAAAAGTAGAAAAGGTAGAAAGAGTAGAAGAATAATATGTAGTTTAGTGCTAGGTTTAGTTTTTTTTCTGTTTTTTATGTTAAATTAGTTAGTTAGTTTATGGGGAGTGCTACGCATCCTCCGGTTGATCTTTTAAAAAGATTATCCGGATCACAAGCCGTTAGATCTGTAGCATCGAACGATCGGACACTCCTCCATTATTGCAACATAGGCATTGTTGCAAAATTATTTCTGCAACACACGTCTTGTTGCGGAATTATTTTTGAAACATACGTCTTGTTGGTGAAATGTTTGCAACCGATGTTTGTAGCAAAAATTTGCAACTGAGATTTTGTGGCATTTTTTCCAACTCATATGTTGTTGCAGAAATAATATCCAAAAGATGTTTTGTTGGAAAATATAAATATGTCGTGGACCATCGCAACATCGCATATGTTTCCGAAACATAGCTTCTGTTGCATAAATATGTTCGACAAAACATGGTGTGGGTGACGTTATTTCAACGCATGTCAGGCAAAAAAGGTGACAGACGCATTCGCTAAGATTCGCCGGAGGATGGCAAGAATTTTCCTTAGTTTATTAGGTACAAAAAGTAGATAGAAAAGAAAAAAATAGATAGAAAAAAACTTAGAAGAAAATAAGAGAATAATAAACTAGAAGAAAAAAGAAGAAGAAGAAGAAGAAGAAGAAGAAGAAGAAGAAGAAGAAGAAGAAGAAGAAGAAGAAGAAAGAGGAGAGGAGGAGAAAGATAAAAGAAAGAAGAAGAAGAAGAAGAAGAAGAGGAGGAGGAGGAGGAGAAAAAAGACGAATAATAATAATAATAAGATGATCAAGAAGAAGAAGAAGAAAAAGAGGAGAGAGGAGAACAAGAAAGAAGAGGACCCTGACCCCCGACCCGCGGCCCACGACCACCGGTGCCCGACGCCACCAACCCCCGACCCTCGACCCTCTACCTCCGACGCCACTGACACCCGACTCCCGACCCTCGACACCCGACACCACTAACCCCCGACACCCGACTCTCGACCCCCGACGCCCGATGCCACCAACCCTCGATGCCCGACACCACCAACCCCCGACCCTCGACCCCCGACCCCCGACGCCACTGACACCCGACTCCCGACCCCCGACCCCCGACGCCCGACACCACTGACCCCCGACCCCCGACGCCCGGCGCACGACACCATTGACCCCCGGCCCCCGACCTCCAACCCCCGACTCCCGACCCCCGACCCCCGACGCCACTGACCCTCGACCCCCGACCCCCTAACCCCGACCCCCAACGCCACTAACCCCCAACCCCGGCCCCCCGACACCTCTTTGGCCTCTTGTTGATCGAAAAGACCCCAACCCCCGATGCTAGTGACCCTCGACCCCCGATGACACTGACCCCCGACCATCGACGCATTTAACCCGACTCCCGACCACCGACACCCGACATCATCGACCCTCGACGGCACTGACTCCCGACGCCACTAAGCCCCGACCCCCGACACCTCTTCTGCCTTCTGTTGAACGAGAAGGTGCTTTTCGGCCTTCTAGAGGCCCATGAGGTCATAATTTTGTAAATTATGAGTTAGGTCACATATTTTCCGATTATGTTAATTATAAAAACATCGTATTTGTGTTGATCGTGTGAATTTCAATGTGCAGTTGTTCGACGACCTCCACGTGCGTTGGACGAGCTCCGCCCTTGCGTTTGTTGGTGAGCACAAATGACTTCTCCTCCTACCCCCTTAATTTGCTCTGTCCCGGTCTTCGTGCCGATGAAACTTGCTAGCTATAGGTTTCTTCAATCATGAGTATGCGTGACCAGTATGCATCTCCAGTTTGAAAGGGCGACATCTATAAATATGCATTTCTTTGCATATTTATAACCGCCATCCTTTCGTATTGTCCAACATTATCCATGGACAGTCCGAGTATGTGTAGATTGGGTTTGTTTTCCCGTATGCTGTGCTCCGGATCCGATGCGGAATTTCGTCAGTGCTTCCCCTGTTGTTCTCCGGGTACACATCCTCTCTGCTTATTGCTGAGACGTGTATCAGGAGAACAACGGCGAGGTGCTGCCAAAATTCTGCGTCGCATCTGGAGCAGAGCATGGGAAAACGAACCCAGTCTACACATACTCGGGTGGGATTAGGACCTATCTTTACCTATTAGCGTGTAGGTTGCATGGACGTAATAAAACTGACAAACTTGATTAGCGTATGAATATAGATGATGAATTATATATTTATTTCTTGTGCCCCATAGGTAGCTAGGCAACATGAGTGATCGTGCTTGGATGTACACTGGTCACCCTAGTCAGAAGGACATGACCCATGAATGGTTAACAAAAACTAGGGGGTTTGTGAGAGACGCATTTGCAAATGGCCAGCATAAAACATGGTGCCCCTGTCCCAACTGCGACAACTGGAAAAAGCAGACCGAGTTTGAAATGGGTAAACACCTGCAGAAGTGGGGTTTTATGCCTAATTATACGGTGTGGAATTTTCATGGTGAGTCTGACCAACGTGCCAGAGCTGAGGTGATTCGTCGTCGCACCGACGAGCATGGTACCGGGATTGAAGACATGGTGCAAGACTTTGATGATGCTCGTGATTCGGACGATGAGATGGAGGAATCTGCAAAGGCCTTCTATGAAATGCTGGAGTCTTCAAAACGTCCTCTCCACGAGCAGACTGAGCTTTGTCAGCTGGATGCCATCGCGCAAGTAATGGCTCTGAAGGCTCAATTAAACCTAGGCAGAGAATGATACGATGCGATGATGACGATATTTGGACGCTTTCTACCCAAAGGCCGTGTACTGCCTGCAAACCTGTACCAGTCAGAGAAAATCGTCCGTGTACTTAAGATGCCCTATGAGAAGATACATGCCTGTGAGAATGGATGTGCCTTATTTAGGCTTGAGTATGCGGCCTTGAACTATTGCCCCATTTGCAATTCTTCCAGGTATATTGTGGTAGACAACGGCATGGGTGAGAAGAATAAGACCAAAATCCCCATTAGTGTTCTTCGTTATCTGCCAATCGTACCAAGATTTCAACGTCTTTTCATGGTCAAAGAGACGACCGGACAGATGACATGGCACAAATTGGGCCAAAGAACCGAACTAGATGCGGATGGGAACAAGATGCTGGTAGACACTTCAGATGGTTTTGCGTGGAGGCACTTCGATGCATTACATAAGGATAAATTGGATGATCCAAGGCAACCTAGAGTTGCCATCAGCACGGATGGGTTCAATGTGTATGATATGACGGCAGCACAATACAGTTGTTGGCCTGTATTTTTCATTCCACTAAATCTGCCACCCGGAGAGATTATGAAAAGAAAGAACATTTTCCTGACGTTGATAATTCCAGGGCCCAACTATCCGGGGAAGAATATGAATGTGTACATGCAGCCGCTTAAGGATGAGTTGCAAGAAGCCTGGGATAATGGGATCAAGACCTATGACGCGGCTATGAAAACAAATTTCAAAATGCATGTGTGGTACATGTACTCGACGCATGATTATCCAGCGTTTGCGCTATTCGCTGGCTGGTGTGTGCATGGAAGGTTCCCGTGCACCACATGCAAGGCAGCTCTTCAGTTCTGTTGGCTGCAGGCTGGTCGCAAGTATTCTTGCTTCGACATGCATAGACAATTCCTGGATCCTGACCATAAGTTCAGAAAACACAAGAAGAACTTCATCAAAGGTAGAGTTGTCAAAAACACTGCACCAGCTGCGTTGACAGGCCAACAGACCCTTGATCAGTTAAACGCTCTCGAGCCTGATCCTTTGCGTCCAGGATACTTCAAAGGGTATAATACGGAACATGCCTGGACTCACAAGTCATGCTTATGGGATCTCCCTTACTTCAAAGACCTCCTTTGCCCACACAACATTGACTTGATGCACACTGAAAAGAATATTGCGGAGGCCATTTTTGGTACATTGTTCGGCATAGAGGGGAAGTCAAAAGATAATCCTACGGCTAGAATCGACCTGGAGGCTCTATGTGATAGACCGTTGCAAAACTTGCGACAACGGAAAGGAAAGCAAAGCATAGCGAAGCCAAAGGCATGGTTCAATCTTGAAAGGCCAGCTATGAGGGAAATGCTATTGTGGGTGAAAATGCGGTTGATGTTCCCCGATGGGTATGCTGCGAATCTAAAGAGGGTAGCGAGTCTTGAGAAATTGAAAATATTTGGGCTCAAGAGTCATGATTGGCACATATGGATTGAGCGGGTAATGCCGGTGATGTTGCGTGGCTTTATCCCTGTGGATGAATGGCTAGTACTGGCGTGCTAGATGAAATGGAAGAGTTGGCGCCGGAGTTGTGTGGAAATTAGAAAAGATCTTTTCATCGGGCTTCTTTAATCCAATGCAACATTTGATTTTGCATCTCCCGACCGAGGCAAGAATGGGGGGTCCCGTTCAAAATCGATGGTGCTACTCAACTGAGAGGATGCAGAAGACGATTCGAGCTAAGTGTAAAAATAAACGTAGAATTGAAGCATCGATGGCCGAGGAATTAATTACTGAGGAGGCGGCAAACTTCGTGACAACACAGTACGAAGCCAAAAATCATCATTTTCATAACCCGTAGCCTCGGTACAATGATGGCGATCGAGAAAAAGTTCGATCCAACCTCAGCCTATTCAAAGGTAAGCTCGCACCAACCGGTGCTTCGAAAGGGAAATCGTTGGATGTCGAAGAAGGGCGGACCATTTCATTGTATATCTTCACCAACCTAACAGAAGTCCTGCCGTACATCGAGTAAGTTCTCGGTAATTCATTGTTCCGCAACTTCTAATTGCTTTGAACTACTCTTATTCCCGGATATTTGATATAGTCAATACGTCGTCGAATTCTCGGATGGAGCGGTCATTGAAAAGGATTCCGTCGAAGAGTATGAGCTTCTCGCAAAGCATGGAGGCGACTATTCCGGTTTCATCTCTTGGTTCAAACAAGGGGTAATTAATTACCATTAAGGGCCCATTTGATTTATTGGTCTAATTTGCGGCTAATGCATCCATTCTTTCGTATTAAACTTGTAGGCTGATGCAGAGTCTATGGACGCCGAGTTGAGACAAGTCGCTAATGGTTTTGACTATAAGGTCCGTTCATTTGACAAATACAACATCAACGGGTATCACTTTCGTACCTTTGGCAAAGAGCTATCTATGCCCGACCTAAAGACTACAAATTGTTCTGTATCTGCTATCGGCGAAGGAGACACCGAGTATTATGGAAGAGTTGGAGCAATTTATGAACTTCTATTCTATGGTGAAAACCCACCGACCGTCGTAGTCTTCAAATGTTATTGGTTTGAGCCGAGGGAGACTAGAAGGACTCATGAACATATAGGACTAGTCGAAATCAACCAAAACACCCACTTAGATGTTCCCGATGTCTATATTACGGCTCAACAGGCGACACAAGTTTTCTATCTACCGTGGGCCTGCCAAACTGATCCAAGTATAAAAGGTTGGGTTGTCGTTTATGATGTGCCACCACATTTTAGACCACCTACCCTCAATGAAGAGGATTACGAACCTCACATTAACCCAGACACATATGAAGGAGAATTCTTCCAAGAAACACGTATGTCCAAGAAACGTTTCAAGAACCTCTCTACTTCACCCCAGAACATTGAAGTAGACAGCGACAGTGAATCCGTCTTAACCCCTGAGCCCGAACATGAAGAGCTGGAAGAAGAAGAGGTTACTATTGCGGATGACCTGTCACTTCTTGACCAATTACATAATGGTGGCCTTCCACATGTTCTTCGTGATAGTGATGATGATGATGCATTTATTGATGATAGTGATGATCATGATGCATTTATTGAACCCGAAGCATATATAGACGAGGACGATTGTTATTAGTTCATGTCAGGTATTCAACTATTATACTATATATAAATTTTGAGTTCATGTTAGGTATTCAATTTTTATTAGTCATGTTGGTATTTATAAACGATGATACACTTAAATTATATACATTTTATTACTCCTGTTGGTATTTATGTTGTTCTAATTTCATTTACTCTTTGTCATGACAGGTGTTGAAAGATGGTGGGAAAGGGTCGAAAGAACTCCGTGCCTACTTCTTCGTCGGCGTGTGATGGGATGGGTACTTCCATTCCTGCCTCGCCTCTTCGGAGAGTGTTGCTCTCTACTTTGCAAGGAGCACCCCCCGTGAGAGGAGGTCGACCCCCCGCGAAGCTGAGAGGCACTAAAGGTACACGTTGTATTCATGTCGACCACCCCAAGCTGATTCACATGAGCACAGGACTTCTAGGGTGGATTCGTCTGAGTTGGAGGCTACATGGTCTCCGGTTCACGAGCCTCGGGTCGACCAACCTCAGGTCGACGAGCCTTCGACCCACGAGACTCGTGTCCCAGAGGCTTCCTTCTAGGCAACTCCGGAGCAAAGCAGGGATGAGGGTACGTCCCAAGAGATCCAGTGGGATACCTGGCCTGAGCCAAGTGGCCATGCTGGTAGCAACGAGGAGCTGGGTGAGGGGGCTACCGTCTACGAGCGTGGTAGTTCAGGGCTCCCGCTCGTGCCAGCGACCCCCGAGCAGAGGTGGTCGATTAGGCCAAATGGGGACAAGTAAGTTAATTTACTCTTATTTAACCTTTTGCCTTCGCGTTTTCTCAAATATCTAATGTTTTGGCTTTAATTTGTCATACTGTAGGGGTTGGATTGTTGCCAAGGGTGTCCGCAAGCCCAACAGCGTCCTTGGTGTTCTTTGCCGTCAAAACTTCCCAGGGTTTGTTACGTTGCCCGGTCCGGAGTGAGAGGTAGGAATGACCTGGGAGCACTACTTGGGTGCCCCGGCCCCGCCGGAGGTGGAGATCGACGGTGTTTTGTGTGACACGAGGGCGGACATGGTGATCCGAAAATTCTGGATAATTTCTCTTTCACACAATTATAAATCAACCATAGCTATTTATTGTACTAATCAGTGTTGTCTCGTTTGTAAACCTACTACAGGTGTGAGGAGGGATACGAGGAGGACGCGGCAAAGGTTATCGAAACCGAATGTCGCCGCCTACTTCAAAACTTTCGGCACGAGGTTCGGGTGCAGGCTGTTCGAGACTACTATGCCACGCGGCGTATTAGGCTTGACAAGGCGAAGTGTCTTGATACTAAGATGGAGAAGGAGCATTACATGAAGGTAATTACATATTTTTAAGGCTTTGTAGTTAGTTCCCCTTATTTGGTTCTTACGCGCTCAAATTTCTCTTTATGAACTTAGATGCCCCCCGAGATGGTGTGTGGATAAGATGGATTGTTAGGAGGCCTTGGTGGATCAGTGGTGCTCCGATACGTAGGAGGCCAGCCACAACAACGCCAAGGAGAGGCGTGGCAAAATGGTTGGCGTGCCACACCATCAAGGGAGCGTCAACTTAATCCAATTTGGCGGGAACTGGGTATGTGGTTTGCTTCATGCCTCATGCAATTCATTCTTAATGCTATCATGAGCCCTTTACCAATACAATTTTCCTCTCTCTCTCTTTTAGGCGCGTCACAGTAAGACGGAGGCGCCACAGATGTACGACCTGTATGCAATGGCCCATACTGCCTCGTACAAGAAGGTCAAGGCATTCTCTGAGTCTGACCTCGAGCATCCAGAAAACTTCACCAACATCTCCTCCCACGACAAGCTCGTGAAGTACAGAGATCACGGGAATGCGAGGAAAGGGGAGGACTTTAACCCGAGCGAGGGGCCGATTGACCAAGAGCTGGTGATGATAGCTGGCAACGGGAGGCCCCATGGCTCGGTCGCCATTGGAGATGGCCTTATACGTTGTCCTAGCACTCTCCGGCAGATAAAGGCACGCCAAACGAGCTCTTGACCGCAGATAACACGTCGTCCACGGCCAGTCGAGCTCGCCATCGAGGTTAGTTTAATGGACTCAACTATCTTTCCGCATTATGTTGTGCGTTGGAACCAATATGATTACATTGCTAACAATGAGTTGTGTTGTAGGCTGCTATTCAGAAAGAGAGAGAGGCAATGGAGGCGGCTATGGCGGAGAAGGATAAGGAAATTAGGGAGCTGGAGGAGAGGACGACTGCATTGGTGGAGGCGGAGAGGGCACGGAATGATGCGTCTACAGGGCCATATACGAGCTCTTCGTGGTATGTTTCTTCTTCATGTTATTTCAAATCTTGCATTTGAATGACCGTTTCATTAATAAATAAAAAGTTTGACTTGTCGAAACCAAATGTACAGTCTATGTGCGAGAAGAACGGCCAAGTCCCTCCGTCGATGCCAGTCATTAACGTGGCGGGGACGGTGAGTTTCATTTCAGTGGAGTGATCTTAAGAGTGTCCTCATGCTAACTACACATTGCAAACGATGTTTGGTGCAGAATATCTCCCTAAACGCATCGCACGACCCTTCTAGAGTCGAGCCTTCTCCAGGGCAGCCTTCTCCAGGTGAAACAAGCCAAAGCCACCGTGCTTGACCCTAACTTAGGTATGTTATTTCTAGTGTTTTAATAAAAGATAGCTAGATGACATAATTAGCGTAGTTAGCTCCAAAATGACCTATTTAATAAGAAATGACCTATACTTAGTTAATTATCCTCGAAATGACATAATTAGCTCCAAAAAGGCATTCTTAGCCAATTTAGCCCGAAGAAGGGGACAAGAGGAGAAGAAAGAGGAAAATGAAAGGAAGGAAGAAGAAGAAGAGGAGAAGAAGAAGAAGGAGAGGGAGGAGGATAAGAAGAAGGAGAAGGAGGAGAAGAAGGAGAAGGAGCTCCTCCTTCTCCTTCTTCTTCCTCCTTCTTCCTCCTTCTCCTTCTCCTTCTTCTTTTCTTCTTCTTCTCCTCTCCTTCTCCTTCTCGTCCTCCTCCTCCTCCTCCTCCTTCTTTTACTTCTTCTTCTCTTTCTCTTCTTCTACGTAGCTTAGACTCATCAAAGAAAGGCTAAATTAGATAATTATCCATCTAGATGACATAATTAGCTTAGTTAACCCCAACATGACCTATTTAATAAAAAATGACCTATACTTAGGTAATTATCCTCGAAATGATATAATTAGCTCCAAAAAGGCATTCTTAGCCTATTTAGCCCGAAGAAGGGGACAAGAGGAGAAGAAAGAGGAAAAATGAAAAGAAGGAAGAAGAAGAAGAGGAGAAGAAGAAGAAGGAGAGGGAGGAGGATAAGAAGAAGGAGGAGAAGAAGGAGAAGGAGCTCCTCCTTCTCCTTCTTCTTCCGCCTTCTTCCTCCTTCTCCTTCTCCTTCTTCTTTTCTTCTTCTTCTCCTCTCCTTCTCCTCCTCCTCCTCCTCCTCCTCCTTCTTTTACTTCTTCTTCTCTTTCTCTTCTTCTACGTAGCTTAGACTCATTCAGGAAAGGCTAAATTGGCTAATTATCCATCTAGATGACATAATTAGCTTAGTTAGCTCCAAAATGACCTATTTAATAAAAAATGACCTATACTTAGCTAATTATCCTCGAAATGATATAATTAGCTCCAAAAAGGCATTCTTAGCCAACTTAGCCCGAAGAAGGGGACAAGAGGAGAAGAAAGAGGAAAAATGAAAGGAAGGAAGAAGAAGAAGTGGAGAAGAAGAAGAAGGAGAGGGAGGAGGATAAGAAGAAGGAGAAGGAGGAGAAGAAGGAGAAGGAGCTCCTCCTTCTCCTTCTTCTTCCTCCTTCTTCGTCCTTCTCCTTCTCCTTCTTCTTTTCTTCTTCTTCTCCTCTCCCTCTCCTTCTCCTCCTCCTCCTCCTCCTCCTCCTTCTTTTACTTCTTCTTCTCTTTCTCTTCTTCTACGTAGCTTAGAGTCATCCAAGAAAGGCTAAATTGGCTAATTATCCATCTAGATGACACAATTAGCTTAGTTAGCTCCAAAATGACCTATTTAATAAAAAAGACCTATACTTAGCTAATTATCCTCGAAATGACATAATTAGCTCCAAAAAGGCATTCTTAGCCAATTTAGCCCGAAGAAGGGGACAAGAGGAGAAGAAAGAGGAAAAATGAAAGGAAGGAAGAAGAAGAAGAAGAGGAGAAGAAGAAGAAGGAGAGGGAGGAGGATAAGAAGAAGGAGAATAAGGAGGAGAACAAGGAGAAGGAGCTCCTCCTTCTCCTTCTTCCACCTTCTCCTTCTCCTTCTTCTTTTCTTCTTCTTCTCCTCTTCCTTCCCCTTCTCCTCCTCCTCCTCCTCCTTCTTTTACTTCTTCTTCTCTTTCTCTTCTTCTACGTAGCTTAGACTCATCCAAGAAAGGCTAAATTGGCTAATTATCCATCTAGATGACATAATTAGCTTAGTTAGCTCCAAAATGACCTATTTAATAAAAATTGACCTATACTTAGCTAATTATCCTCGAAATGACATAATTAGCTCCAAAAAGGCATTCTTTGCCAATTTAGCCCGAAGAAGGGGACAAGAGGAGAAGAAAGAGGAAAAATGAAAGGAAGGAAGAAGAAGAAGTGGAGAAGAAGAAGAAGGAGAGGGAGGAGGATAAGAAGAAGGAGAAGGAGGAGAAGAAGGAGAAGGAGCTCCTCCTTCTCCTTCTTCTTCCTCCTTCTTCCTCCTTCTCCTTCTCCTTCTTCTTTTCTTCTTCTTCTCCTCTCCCTCTCCTTCTCCTCCTCCTCCTCCTCCTCCTTCTTTTACTTCTTCTTCTCTTTCTCTTCTTCTACGTAGCTTAGAGTCATCCAAGAAAGGCTAAATTGGCTAATTATCCATCTATATGACACAATTAGCTTAGTTAGCTCCAAAATGACCTATTTAATAAAAAAGACCTATACTTAGCTAATTATCCTCGAAATGACATAATTAGCTCCAAAAAGGCATTCTTAGCCAATTTAGCCCGAAGAAGGGGACAAGAGGAGAAGAAAGAGGAAAAATGAAAGGAAGGAAGAAGAAGAAGAAGAGGAGAAGAAGAAGAAGGAGAGGGAGGAGGATAAGAAGAAGGAGAATAAGGAGGAGAAGAAGGAGAAGGAGCTCCTCCTTCTCCTTCTTCCACCTTCTCCTTCTCCTTCTTCTTTTCTTCTTCTTCTCCTCTTCCTTCCCCTTCTCCTCCTCCTCCTCCTCCTTCTTTTACTTCTTCTTCTCTTTCTCTTCTTCTACGTAGCTTAGACTCATCCAAGAAAGGCTAAATTGGCTAATTATCCATCTAGATGACATAATTAGCTTAGTTAGGTCCAAAATGACCTATTTAATAAAAATTGACCTATACTTAGCTAATTATCCTCGAAATGACATAATTAGCTCCAAAAAGGCATTCTTAGCCAATTTAGCCCGAAGAAGGGGACAAGAGGAGAAGAAAGAGGAAAAATGAAAGGAAGGAAGAAGAAGAAGTGGAGAAGAAGAAGAAGGAGAGGGAGGAGGATAAGAAGAAGGAGAAGGAGGAGAAGAAGGAGAAGGAGCTCCTCCTTCTCCTTCTTCTTCCTCCTTCTTCCTCCTTCTCCTTCTCCTTCTTCTTTTCTTCTTCTTCTCCTCTCCCTCTCCTTCTCCTCCTCCTCCTCCTCCTCCTTCTTTTACTTCTTCTTCTCTTTCTCTTCTTCTACGTAGCTTAGAGTCATCCAAGAAAGGCTAAATTGGCTAATTATCCATCTAGATGACACAATTAGCTTAGTTATCTCCAAAATGACCTATTTAATAACAAGAGACCTATACTTAGCTAATTATCCTCCAAATGACATAATTAGCTCCAAAAAGGAATTCTTAGCCAATTTAGCCCGAAGAAGGGGACAAGAGGAGAAAAAGAGGAAAAATGAAAGGAAGGAAGAAGAAGAAGAGGAGAAGAAGAAGAAGGACAGGGAGGAGGATAAGAAGAAGGAGAAGAATGAGGAGAAGAAGGAGGAGAAGCAGCCTTCTTCCTCCTTCTCCTTCTCCTTCTTGATTTCTTCTTCCTCTCCTCTTCCTTGTCCTTCTCCTCCTCCTCCTCCTCCTCGTTCTTTTACTTCTTCTTCTCTTTCTCTTCTTCTACGTAGCTTAGACTCATCCAAGAAAGGCTAAATTGGCTAATTATCCATCTAGATGACACAATTAGCTTAGTTATCTCCAAAATGACCTATTTAATAACAAGAGACCTATACTTAGCTAATTATCCTCGAAATGACATAATTAGCTCAAAAAATGCATTCTTAGCCAATTTAGCCCGAAGAAGGGGACAAGAGGAGAAAAAGAGGAAAAATGAAAGGAAGGAAGAAGAAGAAGAGGAGAAGAAGAAGAAGGACAGGGAGGAGGATAAGAAGAAGGACAAGAATGAGGAGAAGAAGGAGGAGAAGCCGCCTCCTTCCTCCTTCTCCTTCTCCTTCTTATTTTCTTCTTCCTCTCCTCTTCCTTGTCCTTCTCCTCCTCCTCCTCCTCCTCGTTCTTTTACTTCTTCTTCTCTTTCTCTTCTTCTACGTTGCTTAGACTCATCCAAGAAAGCCTAAATTGCCTAATTATCCATCCAAATAACATAATTAGCTTAGTTAGCTCCAAAATGACCTATTTAATAAAAAATGACCTATACTTGGCTAATTATCCTATGAAATGACATAATTAGCTCCAATAAGGCATTCTTAGCCAATTTAGCCCGAAGAAGGGGACAAGAGGAGAAGAAAGAGGAAAAATGAAAGGAAGGAAGAAGAACAAGAGGAGAAGAAGAAGAAGGAGAGGGAGGAGGATAAGAAGAAGGAGAATAAGGAGGAGAAGAAGGAGAAGGAGCTCCTCCTTCTCCTTCTTCCTCCTTCTCCTTCTCCTTCTTCTTTTCTTCTTCTTCTCCTCTTCCTTCTCCTTCTCCTCCTCCTCCTCCTCCTTATTTTACTTCTTCTTCTCTTTCTCTTCTTCTACGTAGCTTAGACTCATCCAAGAAAGGCTAAATTGGCTAATTATCCATCTAGATGACATAATTAGCTTAGTTAGCTCCAAAATGACCTATTTAATAAAAATTCACCTATACTTAGCTAATTATCCTCGAAATGACATAATTAGCTCCAAAAAGGCATTCTTAGCCAATTTAGCCCAAAGAAGGGGACAAGAGGAGAAGAAAGAGGAAAAATGAAAGGAAGGAAGAAGAAGAAGTGGAGAAGAAGAAGAAGGAGAGGATAAGAAGAAGGAGAAGGAGGAGAAGAAGGAGAAGGAGCTCCTCCTTCTCCTTCTTCTTCCGCCTTCTTCCTCCTTCTCCTTCTCCTTCTTCTTTTCTTCTTCTTCTCCTCTCCCTCTCCTTCTCCTCCTCCTCCTCCTCCTCCTCCTCCTTCTTTTACTTCTTCTTCTCTTTCTCTTCTTCTACGTAGCTTAGACTCATCCAAGTAAGGCTAAATTGGCTAATTATCCATCTAGATGACACAATTAGCTTTGTTAGCTCCAAAATGACCTATTTAATAAAAAGAGACCTATACTTAGCTAATTATCCTCGAAATGATATAATTAGCTCCAAAAAGGCATTCTTAGCCAATTTAGCCCGAAGAAGGGGACAAGAGGAGAAAAAGAGGAAAAATGAAAGGAAGGAAGAAGAAGAAGAAGAGGAGAAGAAGAAGAAGGAGAGGGAGGAGGATAAGAAGAAGGAGAAGAATGAGGAGAAGAAGGAGGAGAAGCCACCTTCTTCCTCCTTCTCCTTCTCCTTCTTTTTTTTTCTTCCTCTCCTCTTCCTTCTCCTTCTCCTCCTCCTCCTCCTCCTCCTTCTTTTACTTCTTCTTCTCTTTCTCTTCTTCTACGTTGCTTAGACTCATCCAAGAAAGCCTAAATTGGCTAATTATCCATCCAAATAACATAATTAGCTTAGTTAGCTCCAAAATGACCTATTTAATAAAAAATGAGCTATACTTGGCTAACTATCCTATGAAATGACATAATTAGCTCCAAAAAGGCATTCTTAGCCAATTTAGCCCGAAGAAGGGGACTAGAGGAGAAGAAAGAGGAAAAATGAAAGGAAGGAAGAAGAACAAGAGGAGAAGAAGAAGAAGGAGAGGGAGGAGGATAAGAAGAAGGAGAATAAGGAGGAGAAGAAGGAGAAGGAGCTCCTCCTTCTCCTTCTTCCTCCTTCTCCTTCTCCTTCTTCTTTTCTTCTTCTTCTCCTCTTCCTTCTCCTTCTCCTCCTCCTCCTCCTCCTCCTTCTTTTACTTCTTCTTCTCTTTCTCTTCTTCTACGTAGCTTAGACTCATCCAAGAAAGGCTAAATTGGCTAATTATCCATCTAGATGACATAATTAGCTTAGTTAGCTCCAAAATGACCTATTTAATAAAAATTGACCTATACTTAGCCAATTATCCTCGAAATGACATAATTAGCTCCAAAAAGGCATTCTTAGCCAATTTAGCATGAAGAAGGGGACAAGAGGAGAAGAAAGAGGAAAAATGAAAGGAAGGAAGAAGAAGAAGTGGAGAAGAAGAAGAAGGACAGGGAGGAGGATAAGAAGAAGGAGAAGGAGGAGAAGAAGGAGCAGGAGCTCCTCCTTCTCCTTCTTCTTCCTCCTTCTTCCTCCTTCTCCTTCTCCTTCTTTTCTTCTTCTTCTCCTCTCCCTCTCCTTCTCCTCCTCCTCCTCCTCCTCCTTCTTTTACTTCTTCTTCTCTTTCTCTTCTTCTACGTAGCTTAGACTCATCCAAGAAAGGCTAAATTGGCTAATTATCCATCTAGATGAAATAATTAGCTTAGTTAGCTCCAAAATGACCTATTTAATAAAAAGAGACCTATACTTAGCTAATTATCCTCGAAATGACATAATTAGCTCCAAAAAGGCATTCTTAGCCAATTTAGCCCGAAGAAGGGGACAAGAGGAGAAGAAAGAGGAAAAACGAAAGGAAGGAAGAAGAAGAAGAGGAGAAGAAGAAGAAGGAGACGGAGGAGGATAAGAAGAAGGAGAAGAATGAGGAGAAGAAGGAGGAGAAGCCGCCTTCTTCCTCCTTCTCCTTCTCCTTCTTCTTTTCTTCTTCCTCTCCTCTTCCTTCTCCTTCTCCTCCTCCTCCTCCTCCTTCTTTTACTTCTTCTTCTCTTTCTCTTCTTCTACGTTGCTTAGACTCATCCAAGAAAGCCTAAATTGGCTAATTATCCATCTAAATAACATAATTAGCTTAGTTAGCTCCAAAATGACCTATTTAATAAAAAATGACCTATACTTAGCTAATTATCCTTGAAATGACATAGTTAGCTCCAAAAAGGCATTCTTAGCCAATTTAACCCGAAGAAGGGGACAAGAGGAGAAGAAAGAGGAAAAATGAAAGGAAGGAAGAAGAACAAGAGGAGAAGAAGAAGAAGGAGAGGGAGGAGGATAAGAAGAAGGAGAAGAAGGAGGAGAAGAAGGAGAAGGAGCTCCTCCTTCTCCTTCTTCTTCCGCCTTCTTCCTCCTTCTCCTTCTCCTTCTTCTTTTCTTCTTCTTCTCCTCTTCCTTCTCCTTCTCCTCCTCCTCCTCCTTCTTCTTTTACTTCTTCTTCTCTTTCTCCTCTTCTACGTAGCTTAGACTCATCCAAGAAAGCCTAAATTGGGTAATTATCCATCTAAATGACATAATTAGCTTAGTTAGCTCCAAATGACCTATTTAATAAAAAATGACCTATATTTGGCTAATTATCCTACGAAATGACATAATTACCTTAGTTAGCTCCTAAATGGTCTATTTAATAAAACATGACATATAGTTAGCTAAGTTCTCTCCTAAATGACATAATAAGGCTTACGTAGCTGCAACATGACCTATTCCCCCTAACTTAGGTATTAAATGGCCTATAATTAGCCTAGCTAGATCAAAAATGGCTTAATAAGCATAGTTTGCTCCGGAATGACCTATTTTACCCAAGTTAGCTCCGAAACGACCTATAGTTATCTAGGGTTCCACCTAAATGACATAATTAGCTTAGTTAGCTCCTAAATGGTCTATACTTAGCTAATTTCTCTCCGAAATAACCTATATATACACTACTTCATCTAGTATTATTCTTCTAACTTTCTTATTTGTCATTTTGCAGATTACCTTCACTTCAGGGGAAGCTTGGAAAATATTGATGGAATGCTTGAAGATGATTTCTTGTACCATGGGTTGTATTGAAACTATTGTAGTATATGAATATATGAAACTTTGTATGCACGTGGATGAAACTGGTGTAATATATGAAACTTTGTATGCACGTGGATGCAACTTGAAAGCTGTATATAAGAGGTTATTTTAATATGGTTATGAGTACGGAAAGAAATTTATTTATGTCAATTATATATATATATCCTGATTATTGTTAAAAATGCTGGATATAACAAAAAATAAATAAAAAAGGGGTCGGTTCCCCCCTTTGTCGTGTGCCCCCACATGGCAAAGGGGGGAGGCAGACGACAAAGGGGCGATTCTGCCACCTCTCTCTCCCCTCTTTGCCGTATGCCCCCACATGGCAAAGGGGGGAGGCAGACGGCAAAGGGGGGAATCTACCCCCTCTGTCTCCCCTCTTTGTCGTCTGCCCCCACAGGGCAAAGGGGGGGAGGTAGCCGGCAAAGGGGGAATCTGCCCCCTCTTTCTCCCCTCTTTGCCGTCTGCCCCCACATGGCAAAGGGAGGAGGCCTGCCGTTAACACTTAACGGGGACGTTGCAATATATGCAGGCCCAGTTAATTTGCCGTCTGCCCCCTCATGGCAAAGATTCTTTGCCGTCCGCTTTCTGAAAGCAGACGGCGAAGAACCTCTTCACCGGATTTTTTTTGCCGTCTACTTTGCCGTCAGCTGACCGACGACAAAGCCTTTGCCGTCCGTGGTTGCACCCTTTGCCGTTCGCTTTG
>NC_058524.1:328892242-328907242 GCF_904849725.1 Hordeum vulgare subsp. vulgare | reverse complement strand
GTGGTCATCGACGCCATCGTCGTCCTCGTTGTTTTTTTGTTGTTGTTATTGTTATCATTTGTTGGATTTCGGACTCCGCTAAACCCTAAGGAATCGAACACATGGGCGTGTAAGATCATCTCTCCTGGCTCAGCCTCACCTAGGCCGCTACTCGATGGAAACGACGAAGGACTCACTCGAAGGTGAAGGTAGCACAGAACAGAACAGTTTACCGAGGTTCGGGCCGCTGCGAAGCGAAAAACCCTAATCCTGCTTTTGGTGGATTGCCTCTCACGGAGGTTGGTGGATGAACTAACAAAGTGCTATCGAGTCTCCACAGGACAAGTGGCTTGGTGTGTTGCACTTGGGTCAGAATGAACCCCCCTACCAAGTGTTCTACCCTTTCTATTATAGCAGAGGCCTGGGTGCTCTTCCCTCATAGCTTCAGCGGTGTTAGTGCACTAGAGACTGGGGTCCCTTGTGCCCTAGACTTGTGCACGGGCATCGGCATCGGCGACGCCTGTGACGACAGTGTATCGGGAAGAGCAACACAAAGCTCGTCCAAGACCTGCCAAGGCCACGCCCTTCCCTCACTACGAGGGGCGTGGAGTACAAGGGCTCCAGACGCAAGTCCCCAGCTAGCCCTCCTTGCCGCGAAGATTCCGAAGGCCCCGGCAAGCCCGCTTCGCCAGGAAGACTACCCGAAGAATAGCAAGACCCTGACAAGTTTCCCTTGCCGGGAAGGCTCGCACGACTGGCGAGGTCCCCCGGCAAGCCCTCCTTGCCGGGAAAGTGCTCATGGCCCCCGGCAAACCCTCTGTGCCGGGGAGGTAACCAAGTCACCCGATGGAGGTTCCAAGCCAGCAAGCCCATGTTCGCTCGCGAGGTGTCCCCACCAGTTTCCACCACAGTCCGACCGGTCCAGCACATCCCTCGTGTGGCCGCACAAGGCCCAGGTGTTGATTCACCTAGGTACGTCTCGCAACCATCTTGCAGCAGGTCAGGGGTCAGACAAGGCATATACTGCCCCTCACACCACCGAAGAAGTAGAGCGGTGAACATTGTTCACTGTGCATCCCGTGAGCACACTGTTGGTGACCCCTTTGCCTATAAAAGGAGGCCCAAAACTCATTCTTAGGGGTTGAACCTTTTGGGGATCAGAGACTACCTAATGAGCTACTAAGGGCCAGTTCTTTTGGTGGCTTTTTTGAGCTTCTAGAATAAGCTGCACCCTACCCAGCTTATTCTAGAAGCCCAACCAAAAATATATTTTTAGAAGCCTACTAGTCAAGTCTTAATTAGTGGAGTTCTAAAAAAAAATTTATTGGGCTTCTAGAATAAGCTTGGTCAGGGGTAGTTTATTCCAGCTTATTCTAGAAGCCAGCAAAAGAACTGGCCCTAAGTTACTCTAAAAAACCACACTACAGTAAGCACACAATACAAACTAAGCAGGAGTAGGGTTTTATGGGTCAAGTGGCCCGCACCTAGGTAAAAAGGACCTTGCCGGTGAGCTTCTTTGCGGATTCAAGCAAGCTCCCTCAAAGCAGGGTGCAGCGGTGGTCGCTCTGCTCCTCCACGGCCTCCTGACGCCTATGCGAGCGCCCTGCTGCACTAACGTAGGCTAGTTGGGTGGAGACACTACTGGAATCCAGTTCTTTGTCATCAGCCAGTTCTTTGCCGTCGGCTGGCTGACGGGAAAGAACCTCTTTGCCATCAGTTGACACAAGGCAGACGACAAAGGACTGACACATGGAAAAAATACTATTTGCCATGTGTCGGCCCTTTGCGGTCTGCCAGCGGACGGCAAAGAGACCCAGGGCAGACGGCAAAGAGGACAGGTGGGTCCCATGCCTGCCATGTCCGAAATCCGGGGTCCTTTGCTGTCGGCGGCCCTTTGATGTCTGCCACGGGGCCCTTTGCCGTCGGGGGCGGACGGCAAAGGGGCCGCCCCATAACGGTCGTTAACCCCCTCCTCCTCAGTGTCTCTCTCTCCCCCCGGCCACTGTCTCGCTCACTGTCTCTCTCCACGGCGACCCCCTCCCCACGAGAGCCCCTCCCCGCGGCGAGCTCCCCCCCCCCCCCCCGCGACGAGCCCCTCCCCGCGAGAGCCCCTCCCGGCGGCAACCCGCCCCCGCAGCGACGCACCCTCGCGGCGAGCCCCCTGCCGCGCGCCCCTTGCCCCCCTGCCGTCATCCACCGCCGCCGCCGCCGCCCCCTACCGTCGTCCACCGTGGTGAGTTCTTCTTACTTTTATTTAAAAAAAACGTTAATTACTTTAGTTAGTTTATTAGGTTAGTTTTTAATTATAGATACGGTAATTTAGTTAGTTTATTTGGTTAGATTATTAGGATAATTAGGTTAGTTAGTTAGGTTAGAAGAAAAAAAGAGGAAAAGCAGAAGGAAAGAAATGAAAAAGAAAAAAAGGAAAAGAAGAAAATAATTAGAAGAAGAACGAAAAGAAGGAGAAGAAGAAGAAGAAGAAGAGGAGGAGGAGGAGGAGAAAGAAGAAGAAGAAGAAGAAGAAGAAGAAGAAGAAGAGGAGGAGGAGGAGGAGGAGGAGGAGGAGGAAGGGGAGGAGAAAGAAGAAGAAGAAGAAGAGGAGGAGGAGGAGGAGGAGGAGGAGGAGGAAGGGGAGGAGAAAGAAGAAGAAGAAGAAGAAGAAGAAGAAGAAGAAAAAGAAGAAGAAGAAGAAGAAGAAGAAGAAGAAAAAGAATAGGAGGAGAAAAAAAGGAGGGGGAGGAGGAGGAGAAAAAAGAAGAAGAAGAAGAAGAAGAAGAAGAAGAAGAAGAAAAGAAGAAGAAGAAGAAGAAAAAGAGGAGAGAGGAGGAGAAGAAAGAAGAGGAAAAGGGAACCCCGGCACCCCGATACTGACCCTCGAGCCCCGACCCCTGACGCCCGACGCCACTGACCCCCGACCATCGACCCCGACGCCACTGACCCCCGACCCCCGACTCCCGACGCCACTAACCCTCGACCCCCGACGCCACTGACCCCCGACCCAGACCCTCGGCCCACGACTCCCGACCCCCGACGCTCGACGCCACCAACCCCCGATCCCCGACGCCACTGACACCCGACGTCACTGACCCTCGACCCTCGACGACACTGACCCCCACAACCGACGCCACTAACCCCCCGACCCCGATGCCACCAACACCCGACACCACCGACCCTCGACGGCACTGACTCCCGACAGCACTAAGCCCCGACCCCCGACACCTGTTCTGCCTTCTTTTGAACAAGAAGGTGCTATTCGGCCTTCCAGAGGCCCACGAGGTCATAGTTTTGAAAATTATGAGTTAGGTCACATATGTTCCGATTATGTTAATAAAAAAACATCGTAATTGTGTTGATCGTTTGAATTTCAATGTGTATTTGTTCGAATACCTCCATGTGCGTTGGACGAGCTCCACCCTTGCGTTTGTTGGTGAGCACAAATGACTTCTCCTACACCCTTAATTTGCTCTGTCCCGGTCTTCGTGCCGATGAAACTTGCTAGCTATAGGTTTCTTCAATCATGAGTATGCGTGACCAGTATGCGTCTCCCGTTCGAAAGGGCGACATCTATAGATATGCATTTCTTTGCATATTTATAACCGCCATCCTTTCGAATTGTCCAACATTATACATGGACAACCCGAGTATGTGTAGATTGGGTTTGTTTTCCCATATGCTGTGCTCAGGATCCGATGCGGAATTTCGTCAGTGCCTCCCCTGTTGTTCTCCAGGTACACATCCTCTGTGCTTATTGCCGAAACGTGTATCAGGAGAACAGTGGGGAGGTGCTGGCAAAATTCTGCGTCGCATCTGGAGCAGAGCCTGGGAAAACGAACCTAGTCTACACATACTCGGGTGGGATTAGGACCTATCTTTACCTATTAGCGTGTAGGATTGCATGGACGTAATAAAATTGACAAACTTGATTAGCGTATGAATATAAATGATGAATTATATATTTATTTCTTGTGCCCCCATAGGTAGCTAGGCAACATGAGTGATCATGCTTGGATCTACACTGGTCACCCTAGTCAGAAAGACATGACCCATGAATGGTTAACAAAAACCAGGGGGTTTGTGAGAGCCGCATTTGCAAATGGCCAGCAAAAAACATGGTGCCTGTGTCCCAACTGCGACAACTAGAAAAAGCAGAGAGAGTTTGAAATGGGTAAACACCTGCAAAAGTGGGGTTTTACCCCTAATTATACGGTGTGGACTTTTCTTGGTGAGTCTGACCAACGGGCCAGAGCTGAGGTGATTCGTCGTCGCACCGACGAGCATGATACCGGGATTGAATACATGGTGCAAGACTTTGATGATGCTTAGGATTCGGACGATGAGATGGAGGAATCTGCAAAGGCCTCTTATGAAATGTTGGAGTCTTCAAAACGTCCTCTCCACGAGCAGACTGAGCTTTGTCAGCTGCATGCCATCACGCAAGTAATGGCTCTGAAGGCTCAATTCAACCTAGGCAGAGAATGCTACGACACGATGATGACGATATTTGGACACTTTCTACACAAAGGCCATGTACTGCCTGCAAACCTGTACCAGTCAGAGAAAATCCTCCGTGTACTAAAGATGCCCTATGAGAAGATACATGCCTGTGAGAATGGATGTGCCTTATTTAGGCTTGAGTATGCGGCCTTGAACTATTGCCCCATTTGCAATTCTTCCAGGTATATTATGGTAGACAACGGCATGGGTGAGAGGAATCAGACACAAATCCCCATTAGTGTTCTTCGGTATCTTCCAATCATACCAAGACTTCAACGTCTTTTCATGGTCGAAGAGACGGCCAGACAGATGACATCGCACAAATTGGGCAAACCGAACTACATGCGGATGGGAACTAGAAGGTGGTACACACTTCAGATGGTTTTGCGTGCAGGCACTTCGATGCATTACATAAGGATAAATCGGAAGATCCAAGGCAACCTAGAGTTGCCATCAGGACGGATGGGTTCAATGTGTATTGTATGACGGCAACACAATACAGTTGTTGGCGTGTATTTGTCATTCCACTAAATTGGCCAGCCGGAGAGATTATGAAAAGAAACAACATTTTCCTAACGTTGATAATTCCAAGGCCCAACTATCCGGGGAAGAATATGAATGTGTACATGCACCCGCTTAAGGATGAGTTGCAAGAAGCCTGGGTTAATGGGATCAAGACCTATGACGCGGCTACAAAAACAAATTTCAAAATGCATGTGTGGTACATGTACTCGACGCATGATTATCCGGCGTTTGCGCTATTCGCTGGCTGGTGTGTGCATGGAAGGTTCCCGTGCACCACATGCAAGGCAGCTCTTCAGTTCCGTTGGCTGCAGGCTAGTCGCAAGTATTCTTGCTTCGGCATGCATAGACAATTCCTGAATCCTGACCATAAGTTCACTGAAGACAAGAAGAATTTCATCAAAGGTAGAGTTGTCAAAAACACTGCACCAGCTGCGTTGACATGGCAACAGACCCTTGATCAGTTAAATGCTCTCGAGCCTGATCCTTTGCGTCCAGGATACTTCAAAGGGTATAATACGGAACACGCTTGGACTCACAAGTCATGCTTATGGGATCTGCCTTACTTCAAAGACCTCCTTTGCCCACACAACATTGACGTGATGCACACTGAAAAGAATATTGCGGAGGCCATTTTTGGTACATTGTTCGGCATAGAGGGGAAGTCAAAAGATAATCCTAATGCTAGAATCGACCTGGAGGCTCTATGTGATAGACCATTGCAAAACTTGCGACAACGGAAAGGAAAGCAAAGCATAGAGAAGCCAAAGGCATGGTTCAATCTTGAAAGGCCAGCTATGAGGGAAATGCTATTGTGGGTGAAAATGTGGTTGATGTTCCCCGATGGGTATGCTGCGAATCTAAAGAGGGGAGCGAGTCTTGAGAAGTTGAAAATATTTGGGGTCAAGAGTAATGATTGGCACATATGGATTGAGCGGGTAATGCCGGTGATGTTGCGTGGCTTTATCCCTGAGGATGAATGGCTAGTACTAGCAGAGCTCAGCTATTTCTTCCGTTCTCTTTGTGCGAAAGAACTATCGCATGGCATGCTAGATGAAATGGAAGAGTTGGCGCCGGAGTTGATCTGCGAATTAGAGAAGATCTTTCCACCGGGCTTCTTTAATCCAATGCAACATTTGATTTTGCATCTTCTAACCGAGGAAAGAATGGGGGGACCTGTTCAAAATCGATGGTGCTACTCAACTGAGAGGATGAAGAAGACGCTTCGAGCTAAGTGTAAAAATAAACGTAGAATTGCAGCATCGATGGCCGAGGCATTCATTACTGAGGAGGTGGCAAACTTCGTGACACCACACTACGAAGCCAAAAATCATCATTTGCATAACCCGAAGCCTCGGTACAATGATGGCGATCCAAAAAAATTTTGATCCAACCTCAGCCTATTCAAGGGTAAGCTCGCACCATCCGGTGCTTCGAAAGGGAAATCGTTGGATGTCGAAGAATGGCGGACCATTTCTTTGTATATCTTGACCAACCTAACAGAAGTGCGGCCGTACATCGAGTAAGTTCTCGGTAATTTATTGTTCCGCAACTTCTATGTGCTATGAACTACTCTTATTCTCGGATATTTGATATAGTCAATAAGTCGCCGAATTCTCGGATGGAGCGATCATCGAAAAGGATTCCGTCGAAGAGTATGAGCTTCTCGCAAAGCATGGAGGCTACTATCCAGGTTTCATCTCTTGGTTCAAACAAAGGGTCATTAATTACCATTAAGGGCCCATTTGATTTCTTGGTCTAATTTGCAGCTAAAGCATCCATTCTTTCGTATTAAACTTGTAGGCTGATGCAGAGTCTATGGACGCCGAGTTGAGACAAGTCGCTAATGGTTTTGACTATAAGGTCCGTTCATTTGACAAATACAACATCAACGGGTATCACTTTCGTACCTTTGGCAAAGAGCTATCTATGCCCGACCTAAAAACTACAAATTGTTTTGTCTCTGCTATCGGCGAAGGAGACACCGAGTATTATGGAAGAGTTGAAGCAATTTATGAACTTCTATTCTATGGTGAAAACCCACCGACCGTCGTAGTCTTCAAATGTTATTGGTTTGAGCCGAGGGAGACTAGAAGGACTCATGAACATATAGTACTAGTCGAGATCAACAAAAACACCCACTTAGATGTTCCCGATGTCTATATTACGGCTCAACAGGCGACACAAGTTTTCTATCTACCGTGGGCCTGCCAAACTGATCCAAATCTCAAAGGTTGGGATGTCGTTTATGAAGTGCCACCACATTTTAGACCACCTACCCTAAATGAAGAGGATTACGAACCTCACATTAACCCAGACACATATGAAGGAGAATTCTTCCAAGAAACACGTATGTCCAAGAAACGTTTCAAGAACCGCTCTACTTCACCCCAGAACATTGGAGTAGACAGCGACAGTGAATCCGTCTTAACCCCTGAGCCCGAACAGGAAGAGCTGGAAGAAGAAGAGGTTACTGCTGCGGATGACCTGTGACTTCTTGACCGATTACATAATGGTGGCCTTCCACATGTTCTTCGTGATAGTGATGATGATGATGATGCATTTATTGATGATAGTGATGATCATGATGCATTTATTGACCCCGAAGCATATATAGACGAGGACGGTTCTTATTAGTTCATGTCAGGTATTCAACTATTATACTATATATAAATTTTGAGTTCATATTAGGTATTAAATTTTAATTAGTCATGTTGGTATTTATGACGATGATACACTTAAATTATATACATTTTATTACTTATGTTGGTATTTATTTTGTACTAATTTCATTTACTGTTTGTCATGACAGGTGTTGAATGATGGTGGGAAAGGGTCGAAAGCACTCTGCAGCTCCTTCTTCGTCGACGGGTGATGGGATGGGTACTTCCATTCCAGCCTCGCCTCTTCGGAGAGTGTTGCTCTCTACTATGCAAGGAGTGCCCCCCGTGAGAGGAGGTCGACCCCCCGCGAAGCCGAGAGGTACTAAAGGTACACGTTGTATTCATGTTGGTATTTATGTTGTTCTCATGTTGTATGCATATTGGTATTTATATACATTTTATTACTCATGTTGGTATTTATGTTGTACTAAAGGTACACGTGGCCGCGGGAGAGGTAGGGCGGTGGCTGCCACGCCTTCTGAGGTGGCGGCTACACGGTCTCCGCCACCACCCCAAGCTGATTCACCTGAGCACATGACTTCTAGGGTGGATTCGTCTGAGGTGGAGGCCACACTGTCTCCGGTTCACGAGCCTCTGGTCAACGAGCCTTCGACCCACGAGACTCGTGTCCCAGAGGCTTCATTCCAGGCGACTCTGGAGCAAAGCAGGGATGAGGGTACGTCCCAAGAGACCCAGTGGGATGCTGGTAGCGACGAGGAGCTCGGTGAGGGGGCTACCGTCTACCAGCTTGGTAGTTCGGGGCTCCCGCTCGTGCCAGCGACCCCCGAGCAGAGGTGGTCGATTAGGCCAAATGGGAACAAGTAAGTTAATTTACTCTTATTTAACCTTTCGCCTTCGCGTTTTCTCAAATATCTAATGTTTTGGCTTTAATTTGTCATACTGTAGGGGTTGGATTGTTGCCAAGGGTGTCCGCAAGCCCAACAGTGTCCTTGGTGTGCTTTGCCGTAAAAACATCCCAGGGTTTGCTACATTGCCCGGTCGGGAGCGAGAGGTAGGAATGACCTGGGAGCACTACTTGGGTGCCCCGGCCCTGCCGGAGGTGGAGACCGACGGTGTTTTGTGCGACACGAGGGCGGACATGGTGATCCAAAAGTTCTGTTTAATTGCTCCTTCACACAATTAAAAATCAACCATAGCTATTTATTGTACTAATTGGTGTTGTCTCATTTGCACACCTACTACAGGTGTGAGGAGGGATACGAGGAGGACGCGGCAAAGGTTATCGAAACCGAATGTCGCCGCCTACTTCAAAACGTTCGGCACGAGTCTCGGGTGCAGGCTGTTCGAGACTACTATGCCACGCCGCGTATTAGGATTGAGAAGGCGAAGTGCCGTGATACTAAGATGGAGAAGGAGCATTACATGAAGGTAATTACATATTATTAAGGCTTTGTAGTTAGTTTCCTTGATTTGGTTCCTACGCGCTCAAATTTCTCTTTATTAACTTAGGTGCTCCCCGAGATGGTGTGTGGAGAAGATGGATTGTTGGGAGGCCTTGGTGGATCAGTGGTGCTCCGAAACGTGGGAGGCCGGCCACAACAATGCCAAGGAGAGGCGTGGCAAAATGGTTGGCGTGCCACACCATCAAGGGAGCGTCAACTTAATCCAATTTGGCGCGAACTGGGCATCTGGTTTGCTTCATGCCTCATGCAATTCATTCTTAATTCTATCTTGAGCCCTTTACTAATACAATTTCCTCTCTCTCTCTTTTAGGCGCGTCACAATAAGACGGAGGTGCCACAGATGTATGACCTGTATGAGATGGCCGATACTGCCGCGTCCAAGAAGGTCAAGGCATTCTCTGAGTCTGACCTCGAGCATCCAGAAAACTTCACCAACATCTCCTCCCACCAAAAGCTCGTGAAGTACAGAGATCAGGGGAAGGCGAGGAAAGGGGAGGACTTTAACCCGAGCGAGGGGCCTATTGATCTAGAGCTGGTGATGATAGCTGGCAACGGGAGGCCCCATGGCTCGATTGCCATTGGAGACGGCCTTATACGTTGTCCTAGCACTCTCCGACAGATAAAGGCACGCCAAACGAGCTCTTGTCCGGAGATAACACGTCGTCCACGGCTAGTCGAGCTCGCCATCGAGGTTAGTTTAATGGACTCAACTATCTTTCCGCATTATGTTGTGCGTTGGAACCAATATGGTTACATTTCTAACAATGAGTTGTGTTGCAGGCTGCTATTCAGAAAGAGAGAGAGGCAATGCAGGCGGCTATGGCGGAGAAGGATAAGGAAATTAGGGAGCTGGAGGACAGGACGACTGCATTGGTGGAGGCGGAGAGGGCACGAAATGATGCGTCTAACAGGGCCATATACGAGCTCTTCGTGGTAAGTTTCTTCTTCATGTTATTTCAAACCTTTCATTTGAATATCCGTTTCATTAATAAATAAAAAGTTTGACTTGTCGAAACCAAATGTACAGTCTATGTGCGAGAAGAGCGGCCATGTCCCTCCGCCGATGCCAGTCATTAACGTGGCGGGGACGGTGAGTTTCATTTCAGTGCAGTGATCTTAAGAGTGTCCTCATGCTAACTACACATTGCAAACGATGTTTGGTGCAGAATATCTCCCGAAACGCATCGCACGACCCTTCTAAAGTCGAACCTTCTCCAGGGCAGCCTTCTCAAGGTGAAACAAGCCACAGCCACCGTGCTTCACCGCTGTGATGACGATAATGGTATCTTATTTTTAGTGTTTTAATAAAAAATAGCTAGACTTCCATTTAAATGACATAATTAGCTTAGTTAGCTCCAAAATGGCTATATTGGCTAATTATCCGACGAAGAAGGAGAAGGAGGAGGATAAGAAGAAGGAGAAGAAGGACGAGAAGAAGGAGAAGGAGCTCCTCCTTTTCCTTCCTCTTCCTCCTTCTTCCTCCTTCTCCTTCTCCTTCTTTTTTTCTTCTTCTTCTCCTCTTCCTTCTCCTCCTCCTCCTTCATTTACTTCTTCTTCTCTTTCTCTTCTTCTACGTAGCTTAGACTCATCCATGAAAGGATAAATTGGCTAATTATCCTACGATATGTCATAATTAGCTTAGTTAGCTCCAAAATGACCTATTTAATAAAAAATTACCTACAGTTACCTAAGTTCTCTCCGAAATGACATAATAAGGCTTACGTAGCTGCAAGATGACCTATTCCCCCTAACTTAGGTATTAAATGGCCTATAATTAGCCTAGCTAGATCCAAAATGGCTTAATAAGCATAGTTTGCTCCGGAATGACCTATTTTAACCAAGGTTGCTCCGAAACGACCTATAGTTAGTTAGGGTTCCACCTAGATGACATAATTAGCTTAGTTAGATCCTAAATGGTCTATTTTATAAAACATGACCTATATTAGCTAATTATCCTCAAAATGACATAATTAGCTCGAAAAAGGCATTCTTAGCCAATTTAGCCCGAAGAAGGGGACAAGAGGAGAAGAAAGAGGAAAAATGAAAGGATGGAAGAAGAAGAAGAGGAGAAGAAGAAGAAGGAGGAGGAGGATAAGAAGAAGGAGAAGAAGGAGGAGAAGAAGGATAAGAAGGAGGAGAAGAAGGAGAAGGAGCTCCTCCTTCTCCTTCTTCTTCCTCCTTCTTCCTCCTTCTCCTTCTCCTTCTTCTTTTCTTCTTCTTCTCCTCTTCCTTCTCCTTCTCCTCCTCCTCCTCCTCCTCCTTGATTTACTTCTTCTTCTCTTTCTCTTCATCTAGGTAGCTTAGACTCATCAAAGAAAGTCTAAATCGGCTAATTATCCTACGAAATAACATAATTAGCTTAGTTAGCTCCAAAATGACCTATTTAATAAAAAATGATCTAAAGTTAGCTAAGTTCTCTCCTAAATGACATAATAAGGCTTACGTAGCTGCAAGATGACCTATTACCCCTAACTTAGGTATTAAATGGCCTATAATTAGCCTAGCTAGATCCAAAATGGCTTAATAAGCATAGTTTGCTCCGGAATGACCTATTTTACCCAAGTTAGCTCCGAAACGATCTATAGTTAGCTAGGGTTCCACCTAGATGACATAATTACCTTAGTTAGCTCCTAAAAGGACTATTTAATAAAACATGACCTATACTTAGCTAATTATCCTCGAAATGACATAATTAGCTCCAAAAAGGCATTCTTAGCTAATTTAGCCCGAAGAAGGGGACAAGAGGAGAAGAAAGAGAAAAAATGAAAGGAAGGAAGAAGAGAAGACGAACAAGGAGAAGGAGGAGGATAAGAAGAAGGAGAAGAAGGAGGAGAAGAAGGAGAAGGAGCTCCTCCTACTCCTTCTTCTTCCTCCTGCTTCCTCCTTCTCCTTCTCCTTCTTCTTTTCTTCTTCTTCTCCTCTTCCTTCTCCTTTTCCTCCTCGTCCTCCTCCTCCTTCTTTTACTTCTTCTTCTCTTTCTCTTCTTCTACGTAGCTTAGACTCATCCAAGAAAGGCTAAATTGGTTAATTATCCTACGAAATGACATAATTAGCTTAGTTAGATCCAAAATGACCTATTTAATAAAAAATGACGTACAGTTAGCTAAGTTCTCTCCTAAATGACATAATAAGGCTTATGTAGCTGCAAGATGACCTATTCTCCCTAACTTAGGTATTAAATGGCCTATAATTAGCCTAGCTAGATCCAAAATGGCTTAATAAGCATAGTTTGCTCCGGAATGACCTATTTTACCCAAGTTAGCTCTGAAACGACCTACAGTTAGCTATGGTTCCCCTAGATGACATAATTAGCTTAGTTAGCTCCTAAATGGTTTATTTAATAAAACATGACCTATACTTAGCTAATTATCCTCGAACTGACATAATTAGCTCCAAAAAGGCATTCTTAGCCAATTTAGCCCGAAGAAGGGGACAATAAGAGAAGAAAGAGGAAAAATGAAAGGAAGGAAGAAGAAGAAGAAGAGAAGAAGAAGATGGAGAAGGAGGTGGATAAGAAGAAGGAGAAGAAGGAGGAGAAGAAGGAGAAGGGGCTCCTGCTTCTCCTTCTTCTTCCTCCTTCTTCCTCCTTCTCCTTCTCCTTCTTCTTTTCTGAATTTCAGTACTGAGACCTCGAGCTCGAAGGCATCAGGCTAACGCACCGCTCCGGGACAGTGCGCTGCTGTCGAGGGTGTGCCTAGGGGCTCCGGCGAGGCCTCCGACGCATGCTCCGACCGACGCACCTCCACGAAGAATGCGCCTACGGGAATGAGACTACGGGCCCCGGAACCTAGGCACACATTCCAGCCGAACGCTTTCCCCGTCGGAAGCATCACGTCTTCGCCAAAGGTGCGGTCGGGGGTTCCGTCAGCACGGCCAGGCAAAACAGGAAAAGGAGTTATGCTCCGGCAACCCCCCTCTTACACGACAGTTGAGAACTGTCGACAAATACCTTGCCGGAGGGGAAGTTGCCGGAAGATTATAGTCTCCTACTTGTCGGGGATCTGAGGCCCCGGCAAAGGACCCAAGCGCCGCGAGGAGAAGTGTCGCGGCACGACACATCATTGATAAATATTTCAGATGATATTTCAGAGTAGATAGGTTGTTCCCTTTGTGGAAGATCCCAAACCTTGTTTGAGAAACCTGCGCGTTGTCAGGATCAGTGCGCCTTAGTTTTGTTTCGAACTAGTTCAACGACCTGAGCGACCAAAGAGTGCCTTCTCACAGTTCCGAACCTGTTCGACAGTCTAAGTGGCTACATAGCACCGTATTTCGCCTCGAGCCAGGCTCGACGATCTAATGGTTGCACTGAGTGCGGCAAGGAGCCTTGCCGGTAACGACCCCTCAAGCGAACTGCTAAGGATCCGTTCCTCAAAGCACTAGCGGCAGGACCAGTCGCGCGGGCAAGCTTTCTGAAAATGCAAACGGGTATCATTCAAGGAGAAGGATCACACGAAAGGGAAACAACATTTCATTCATTTGTTTGAAACAAACTCGGACATATTACATGAATGATTTTTGCTAGTCTAACCAATTACACTGTCTTTCGTCGTGGGACATGCTCGCCGGACAGAAGTTCAAGAAGACAAAAAGCAGGACGACCCTTGGCGCAACCCAGGTTGGTTTCTCCTCGACCAGCACTACGCGGAGGAGAACGGGGTCGGAAGACAGGGTGTCCCGAGGCGATGAAGAAGCCAGAGCCCGCGATCGCACCTCCTCGAAGACGAGGCATCGATGCGGGCTCCGGCAGAGTAACCCCACCAGGCGGGGGACACGCGTGAGCGGGCCTCAGCAGTAGGGTCGGCAGTCAGTCGGAACTGGGGGAGTCGTACTTCCACCTGCCCCCCCCCCCCGAGATCCTAACGTGCCAAGAGCGCCACTGCCGCTGATGTCCTCCTCGTCACTATCGCTTGAGGAGGGACATTCGGCGCCGCCCGAGCTCTCTTCGCAACAGCCTAGACGCACACCTGAGCGCGCGTAAAACTTAACGGATATCATATTATCCTCCGCTAGCTTGAAGCGGAGGCTTTGGGCGCGGGCGAAGGCTTTCCAGCCCCGCCCGAGCAACATGGAGCGGCGCTTCGGGTACTCCGCGTGCACTTGCATAGCGCCGTGGGAGCAACCGTACGCCCGCAACCACAAGACACGGGGCTTGGCGGCCTCCATCGCCCTAGAAAAAGGGTGAGGGAGATGCAAATGGCCCCGCGGGACGCCGTGCAGCTCCAGGACGAACTCCAGCGCCGTCCCGTCCGAGTGCCCGCCAAGCACGGGAGAAGACGGAGGTGCTAGAGTAGCACTCCGCCTCCCCCGGTCACGGCCTCTGCGGCGACCGCGGCTCCTCGCCCCTCCGCCACCACGGACGCTCGTGCCGCCCTCCGCAGCTACACTCCCTGAAGTTGTGGCATGATCCGAGTGGGATCCCCTTGCCGCCCTGGCGGCCGATGGTGGCCTTCCTCGTCCCCTAGCCATGCTTAGGGGCGAGCACCACCTGGAGCTAGAAAAGAATCTATAGATGCAAGCTAGGGGTGGTGGATCTTCCACGAGCTGATGAATGATCAAACCCCCCTAGCAAACTCGCTAATTTATAGGGCGAGGCGCGGGGGGCGAGCTCCCCTCACTCTAGAAAAAGCCACCCCTCTCGCCCAATCACCCATGATCACGAGCGAACAGGGAACGGCCCTGCTGCACCAATCCATGCGGGGGTGGGCCATGCCACGACTGCGGCCATTATGGCCACGAACGCCACTTGCCTGACCTTTACTACGCATGCTTCACGCGTGGCAATAACGCGTCGGGGGGTGGGGAGGTTACTGTGCACGCACTTCTCCACCTTGCGCGTTTGATGCGCGACGTGGGGAAGGGCCGGCCGCAATGGCTCGAAAGCTACAGAGTCCCCTACTGAGGAAGTCCATGCACTACTT
>NC_058524.1:328874742-328877242 GCF_904849725.1 Hordeum vulgare subsp. vulgare | reverse complement strand
TTAATCAACCTTGCATCACTCGTGTTATGCAGTCAACCGAAATCCCGTCTACTCAAGCATAGCAATATGAAATTTGTCGTCTCGGGGCCAAGTATCGGGGTTGTTGTGTGCCTACCACATGATACTACAACCTATACTAAAATTTCCAAGTACCTAAGGAGCATGCAATTGGGCAAGGAAAGGTGAAACTACCATGCATCGAAAACATAGGAAATAGTATGATCAAAATGACTTGCCTTGATGATAGTTGTCTTGATCGAGCGCTTCTAAGTAACAAGCTTCGCACTCCGGGTGATCTATCGATACAAACAAATACACACCATAAGCACTACAATCAAACAACAAGTAAAAATAACATCACAAGTAAAAATTTGCTATGCCCTAAGTGAAAGAATTCAATACACGTCACTAAGGCAGAAACTTGTTTCAGTTAAAAACCCAAGTAAATATTTTTGACAAATTTTGAAACTTCTACCACAGTAAGATATAATCACTAGGAAGCAGTAGAAAAAAGAATCAACTCAAAATCATTTTTTAAACTACTGGAATAAGCAAAACAGGGTTTAAACTAAATCTGATCTAATTCAGATTTTAAAATTTCAAACATGGACAACTTATATGTTTTTAAAAACTAAAGAAACATTGGGATGTACTGGAAAAAGAATCAACCTCATTGGACTTTGGGATCAAAAGCTATGATCAAAACAAAACTGAAACTTTTCTGTTTTTGGAACTAAACAGAAAAAAAAGAAAACAATTGCTAACAGACAGGGGGTACACGTGGCGTTCACTGATTGGCTACGGGGGTGTGGCTGCGGGTGTTATGAGCAAACGGACGAGACTTAAGAAAAACCTACGGCTAAACCTAAGTGGGGCAGAAAACCGTTCGGGTTTTTTAACTAAAACCGAAAGGGTACCACTTCTAATCTAGCACGTACGTTTTTTATCTAACGGTGGAGGAGGGGTGGGAAAACTCACCGTGGGGATATGATTTCCGGCAGTGCCTGAGGCGGCGGCCGAAAGTGGTGGTCGTGGCGCGGCAGTTCCGGCGGTCGGCCGACGTGGGGGAGATGTCCGGGCGGCGGAGGGGGTCTCCAGCGTTCTGCTGGTTGCGTCGGGTTGGTGCGGCGTGGGGCGTCGGGCGAGCAGGGAGTGACCGAAGCTTCGGTGGTGGTGGCTAACTCCGGCGAGTGCAGCAGGGGCTTGGGGCAGCGGGACGGCGGGGCGAGGTGGGGAACGGGGTGCGGCCGTAGGGTGCAGTATTTATAGGGGGAGAGAGGCGCTCGGGAGGGAAGGGGCAGGGGGATCGGGCGGATCCCGGCGTGGCAGCAAGCTCCTGCCATGGAAGGAAAGGGCTGCGGGAGGGAGAAGGAAGGAGACCGAGGGGAGATGTGAATCGGGCGCGGGGCCCACGGGAAGGGAGAGGGGAGCTGGGGCGCTCGGGGCAGTCGGCCGATCCGAAGAGATTTCGGATCCCGGCTAAGGTGGGATTCGGCCCACAGCTATAATGCGCCCAGGCGGGGTTTCTGAAAAAAACTAACTTTCCTATTTAGCCTTTTTAATAAAACAGAAACTAAAAGGGAAATAAAAGGAAACAAATAAAATAATTAATATGGGGTATTATATACCAAAAAAATCAGAAAAATATGCTCTACTCGATTAACATTTTTTCCAAAGCAAAAATAAAAACTTCTAAAAAATGTTTTTTCAGAAAATCCCCTAAATGCTTTATTTCTTTTTGGCAATTATTTTTCACGATAAAACTTTGGCTTTCTTGGCTCCAAATATTTCAGAGATGCCTGACATGTTGGAGGGTCATTTTCCTCCGCTCTCTCTTGCGTGCAAGAGATCGTTTCCCCGCACTTCTCGTGTGAAGAAAAAATAGAAATGCAAAAGCAAAAGTCGAAAGAATTCAAATGCAACTTTATTTCAATCAATATGCATAGATGCTTAGCTACAATGTAAAACATTCCAAATTAGGAAAATTGGGATGTTACAAACAATGAAGACGACGACAACAACAAGGACAACAACAAGGACAACAACAAGAACAACAACAACAACTACTACAACAACAACAACAACAACAACAACGATGACGATGACAATGACGACGAGGATGATAATGATGATGACGACGACGATGATGGCAACAATAACAACAATAACAACAACAACAACAACAACAACAACAACAACTACCACCACCACCACAACAACAACAACAACAACAACAACAACAACAACTACTACTACTACTACTACAACAACAACAACGACAACAACGACAACCACAACAACAACGACGACAACAACAACGACATAAAAAACAACAACAACCACAACATCATCATCAACAACAACAACAACAACAACAACAACAACAACAACAACAACAACAACAACAACAACAACAAAACAACAACAACAACAACAACAACGACAACAACAACAACAACAACAAAAATAACAACAACGACGACAACAACAAAAACAACAA
>NC_058524.1:328862242-328872242 GCF_904849725.1 Hordeum vulgare subsp. vulgare | reverse complement strand
ACGACAACAACAACAATAATAAAAAATAACAACTACGACGACGACAACAACAACAACAACAACCACGATGACGACGACAACAACGAAGACTACGACGACGACAAGGATGACGACGATGATGATGAAGACAACGACGACGACGATGACAACAACAACAACAACATCATCAACAACAACAACAACAACAATAACAACAACCACAACAACAACAACAACAACAACAACCACAACAACAACAACAACAATAACAACGACGACGATGATGACGATCACAATGACGACAACAAGGACATAGACGAAAACAACAAGAACAACGTGTTGGAATTATGCCCTAGAGGCAATAATAAATATAGTTATTTTTATAATTCCTGTATCAAGATAATCATTTATTATCCATGCTATAATTGTATTGAATGAAGACTTATATACATGTGTGGATACATAGACAAAACACTGTCCCTAGCAAGTCTCTAGATGGCTAGCCAGTTGATCAAATATAGCCAGGGTCTTCTGATTATGAACAAGGTGTTGTTGCATGATAACTGGACCCAAACTAATAGACGTAGAATATTGATCGTGTCATTTTGTTGCTACTGTTTTCTGCGTGTCAAGTATTTGTTCCTATGACCATGAGATCATATAACTCACTGACACCGGAGGAATGCTTTGTGTGTATCAAAAGTCGGAACGTAACTGGGTTACTATAAAGATGCTCTACAGGTATCTCCGAAGGTGTTCATTGAGTTAGTATGGATCGAGACTGGGATTTGTCACTCCGTGTGTCAGAGAGGTACCTCGGGGCCCACTCGGTAATACAACATCACACACAAGCCTTGCAAGAAATGTGACTTAGTGTAAGTTGTGGGATCTTGTATTACGGAACGAGTAAAGAGACTTGCCGGTAAACGAGATTGAAATAGGTATGCGGATACTGACGATCGAATCTCGGGCAAGTAACATACCGAAGGACAAAAGGAATGACATACGGGATTATATGAATCCTTGGCACTGAGGTTCAAATGATAAGATCTTCGTAGAATATGTGGGATCCAATATGAGCATCCAGGTCCCGCTATTGGATATTGACTGAGGAGTCACTCGGGTCATGTCTACATAGTTCTTGAACCCGCAGGGTCTGCACACTTAAGGTTCGACGTTGTTTTATGCGTATTTGAGTTATATGGTTGGTTACCGAATGTTGTTCGGAGTCCCAGATGAGATCACGGATGTCACGAGGGTTTCCGGAATGGTCCGACAAGGAATATTGATATAGAGGATGACCTCATTTGATTACCGGAAGGTTTTCGGAGTTACCGGGAATGACGAATGGGTTCCGGGTGTTCACCGGGGGGGGGGGGGGGGCAACCCACCCCCGGGAAGCCCATAGGCCTTGGGGGTGGTGCACCAGCCCTTAGTGGGCTGATGGGACAGCCCAAGAAGGCCCTATGCGCCATAGGAAGAAAATCAAAGAGAAAAAAAAGAGGAGGTGGGAAAAGGGGGAAGGACTCCTCCTTCCAAATCTAGTTGGATTCAGTTTGGAAGGGGAGGACTCCCCCCCTTGGCTCGGCCGAACCCCTTGGGGGTCCTCGGACCCCAAGGCAAGGCTCCACCTCTTCCCCCTATATATATGGAGGTTTTAGGGCCGATTTGGGACAACTTTGCCACGACAGCCCAACCACACATATCCACGGTTTTACCTCTAGATCGCGTTTCTGCAGAGCTCGGGCGGAGCCCGGCTGAGATTAGATCACCACCAACCTCCGGAGCACCGTCACGCTGTCGGAGAACTCATCTACCTCTCCGTCTCTCTTGCTGGATCAAGAAGGCCGAGATCATCGTCGAGCTGCACGTGTGCTGAACGCGGAGGTGCCGTCCGTTCGGCACTAGATCGTGGGACTGATCGCGGGACGGTTCACGGGGCGGATCGAGGGACGTGAGGACGTTCCACTACATCAACCACGTTCACTAACGCTTCTTGTGTGCGATCTACAAGGGTACGTAGATCGAATATCCCCTCTCGTAGATGGACATCACCATGATAGGACTTCGTGCGCGTAGGAAATTTTTTGTTTCCCATGCAACGTTCCCCAACAGTGGCATCATGACCTAGGTTCATGCGTAGATGTCTTCTCAAGTAGAACACAAAAGTTTTTGTGGGCGGTGATGTGCGTTTTGTTGCCCTCCTTAGTCTTTTCTTGATTCCGCGGTATTGTTGGATTGAAGCGGCTTGGACCGACATTACTCGTACGCTTACGAGAGACTGGTTTCATCGCTACGAGTAACCCCGTTGCTCAAATGTGACTGGCAAGTGTCAGTTTCTCCAACTTTAGTTGAATCGGATTTGACCGAGGAGGTCCTTGTATAAGGTTAAATAGCAATTCATATATCTCTGTTGTGGTGTTTGCGTAAGTAAGATGCGATCCTGCTAGATACCCATGGTCACCACGTAAAACATGCAACAACAAAATTAGAGGACGTTTAACTTGTTTTTGCAGGGTATGCTTGTGATGTGATATGGCCAACGATGTGATGTGATATATTGGATGTATGAGATGATCATGTTGTAATAGATAATATCGACTTGCACGTCGATGGTACGGCAACCGGCAGGAGCCATAGGGTTGTCCTTAAACTAACGTTTGTGCTTGCAGATGCGTTTACTATTTTGCTAGGATGTAGCTTTAGTAGTAATAGCATGAGTAGCACGACAACCCCGATGGCGACACGTTGATGGAGAGCATGGTGTGTCGCCGGTGACAAGAAGATCGTGCAGGTGCTTTGGTGATGGAGATCAAGGAGCACGTGATGATGGCCATATCATGTCACTTATGAATTGCATGTGATGTTAATCCTTTTATGCACCTTATTTTGCTTAGAACGACGGTAGCATTATAAGGTGATCTCTCACTAAAATTTCAAGACGAAATTGTGTTCTCCCCGACTGTGCACTGTTGCTATAGTTCGTCGTTTCGAGACACCACGTGATGATCGGGTGTGATAGACTCAACGCTCACATACAACGGGTGCAAAACAGTTGCACATGCGGAACACTCGGGTTAAGCTTGACGAGCCTAGCATGTGCAGACATGGCCTCGGAACACATGAGACTGAAAGGTCGATCATGAATCATATAGATGATATGATTAGCATAGGGATGCTTACCACTGAAACTATACTCAACTCACGTGATGATCGGACTTGAGCAAGTGTAAGTGGATCATGAACCACTCAAATGACTAGAGAGATGTACTTTTTGAGTGGGAGTTTAGCGAGTAATTTGATTAAGTTAAACTCTAATTACCTTGAACATAGTCTAAGTCCACTTTGAATATATTTTTGTTGTAGATAATGGCTCACGCGACAGTCACCCTGAATTTTAATATGTTCCTAGAGAAAGCTAAGTTGAAAGATGATGGAAGCAACTTTGTAGACTGGGCTCGTAATCTTAAGCTAATCTTACAAGCTGGGAAGAAGGATTATGTCCTTAATGTTGCGCTAGGAGATGAACCACCCTCTACGGCTTCGTTAACACGTAAGGAGGATTACTCAGTAGTTCAATGTGCAGTCTTGTATTGCTTAGAACCGGGACTTCAACGTCACTTTGAGCGTCATGGAGTATTTGAGATGTTCCAGGAGTTGAAGTTCATCTTTCAGAAGAACGCCCGGATCAAGAGGTATGAGACCTCCGATAAGTTCTATGCTTGCAAGATGGAGGAGAACTCGTCTGTCAGTGAACATGTGCTCTAAATTTCTGGGTACTCAAACCGTCTAGCTGAGCTAGGGATTGAACTCCCGAAAGAGGCTATCATTGACAGAATCCTTCAATCACTGCTGCCAAGCTATAAAGGCTTTGTATTGAACTACAACATGCAAGGGATGAACAAGTCACCCGGCGAGTTGTTTGCGATGCTGAAAGTCGCAGAGTCTGAACTCTGTAAAGAGCATCAAGTGTTGATGGTGAATAAGACCACTAGTTTCAAGAGAAACGGTAAAGGCAAGAAGGGTAATTCAAATAAGAGCGGCAAGCCTGTTGCCAATCCGACGAAGAAACCCAAAGCTGGACCTAAGCCTGAAACAGAGTGTTAGTATTGCAAGGGTATGGGTCACTGGAAGCACAACTGCCCCAAGTATCTGGCTGATAAGAAGGCGGCCAAAGAAAAATCAGGTATATTTGATATACATCTTATTGATGTGTACTTAACCGGCTCTCGTAGTAGTGCCTGGGTATTCGATACCGGTTCTGTTGCTCATATTTGCAACTCGAAATAGGAACTGCGGAATAGACGAAGGCTGGCGAAAGATGAAGTGACGATGCGCGTAGGAAATGGTTCCAAGGTTGATGCAATCGCCGTCGGCACAGTTTCACTTCAGTTACCATCAGGATTAATTATGAACTTGAATCATTGTTATTTAGTGCGTGCGTTGAGCATGAACATTATATCTGGATCTTGTTTATTGCGAGACGGTTACTCTTTTAAGTCAGAGAATAATGGTTGTTCTATTTCTATGAGTAACATCTTTTATGGTCATGCACCCAATGTGAGAGGATTGTTCATATTGAATCTTGATAGTGATACACACATACATAACATTGAGACCAAAAGAGTTAGAGTTAACAATGATAGCGCCATATTTTTGTGGCACTGCCGCTTAGGTGATATTGGTGTAAAGCGCATGAAGAAACTCCATGCCGATGGACTTTTGGAGTCACTTGACTTTGATTCACTTGACACGTGCGAACCATGCCTCATGGGCAAGATGACTAAAACTCCGTTCTCCGGAACACTGGAGCGTGCAAGTGACTTGTTGGAAATCATACATACCGATGTGTGCGGTCCGATGAGCGTAGAGGCACGCGGCGGATATCATTATTTTCTCACCTTCACTGACGATTTGAGTAGATATGGTTATGTCTACTTAATGAAGCAGAAGTCTGAAACATTTGAAAAGTTCAAGCAATTTCATAGTGAAGTTGAAAATCATCTTAACAAGAAGATCAAGTTCCTACGGTCTGATCGTGGGGGTGAGTATCTGAATTTCGAGTTTGGTGCTCACTTAAGACAATGTGGAATTGTTTCACAGTTGACACCGCCTGGAACACCACAGCGTAATGGTGTGTCCGAACGTCGTAATCATACTTTATTAGAGATGGTGCGATCTATGATGTCTATTACCGATTTGCCATTATCGCTTTGGGGTTATGCATTAGACACCATGAAAATCCGTTGAGACGAGACCATACGAACTATGGTATGGCAAAAGGCCAAAGTTGTCGTTTCTTAAGGTTTGGGAATGTGATGCTTATGTCAAAAAGCTTCAGCCTGAAAAGCTGGAACCCAAAGCGGAAAAGTGCATCTTCATAGGTTACCCAAAAGAGACAGTTTGGTACACCTTCTGTCTCAAATCAGAGGGCAAAGTGTTTGTTGCTAAAAACGGTGCTTTTCTCAAGAAGGAGTTTCTCTCGAGAGAATTGAGTGGGAGGAAGATAGAACTTGATGAGGTTGTCGAACCTCTCATCCCTCTAGATGGTGGCGCAGGGCAAGGGGAAACCTTTGTCATTGCAACGCCGGTTGAGTAGGAAGTTAATGATGATGATCATGAAACTCCGGTTCAAGTTCCTGTCGAACCATGCAGGTCGATGAGACCACGTGCTGCTCCAGAGTGGTACGGTAATCCCGTCATGTCAATCATGTTGTTAGACAACAATGAACCTGCAAATTATGAAGAAGCAATGGTGGGCCCAGATCCCAACAAATGGCTAGAGGCCATGAAGTCCGAGATAGGATCCATGTATGAGAACAAAGTATGGACTTTGGAAGTACTACCTGAGGGCCGCAAGGCTATTCAGAACAAATGGATCTTTAAGATGAAGACGGACGCTGACGGCAATGTGACCGTTTATGAAGCTCGACTTGTGGCAAACGGTTTTTCACAAGTTCAAGGAGTTGACTACAATGAGACATTCTCACCCGTAGCGATGCTTAAGTCCGTCAGAATCATGTTAGCAATAGCTGCATTTTTCGATTATGAAATCTGGCAGATCGATGTCAAAACGGCGTTCCTTAACGGTTTCCTTAAGGAAGAGTTGTATATGATGCAACCCGAAGGTTTTGTCGATCCTAAGAATGCTAACAAGGTGTGCAAGCTCCAGCGATCCATTTATGGGCTGGTGCAAGCATCTCGGAGTTGGAACAAACGCTTTGATGAGGTGATCAAAGCATTTGGGTTTATACAAGTGGTTGGAGAATCGCGTATTTACAAGAAAGTGAGTGGGAGCTCTATGGCGTTTATAATATTATATGTGGATGACATATTGCTGATTGGAAACAACGTAGAGTTTTTGGAGAGCATAAAGGATTACTTGAATAAAAGTTTCTCTATGAAGGACCTAGGAGAAGCTGCTTACATTCTAGGCATTAAGATCTACAGGGATAGATCGAAACGCCTGATAGGACTTTCACAAAGCACATACCTTGATAAAGTTTTGAAGAGGTTCAAAATGGAACAGTCCAAGAAAGGGTTCTTGCCAGTTTTACAAGGTACGAGATTGAGTAAGACTCAGTGCCCGGCAACTGATGAGGATAGAGAGCATACGAGCACCGTCCCTTATGCTTCAGCCATAGGTTCTATCATGTATGCAATGCTGTGCACTAGACCGGACGTTAGCTTGGCCATAAGTATGGCAGGCAGGTTCCAGAGTAATCCAGGAGTGGATCACTAGACGGCGGTCAAGAATATCCTGAAGTACCTGAAAAGGACTGAGGAGATGTTTCTCGTGTATTGAGGTGACGAAGAGCTCGACGTAAAGTGTTAGGTCGATGCAAGCTTTGACATAGATCCGGACGACTCTAAGTCGCGGACCGGATACGTATTTATTCTTAATGGGGGTGCGGTAAGCTGGTGCAGTTCCAAGCACAGCGTCGTAGCAGATTCTACATGTGAAGCGGAGTACATGGCTGCCTCGGAGGCGGCTAAGGAGGGTGTTTGGATGAAGCAGTTCATGAAGGATCTTGGAGTAGTGCCAAGGGCACTGAATCCAATAACCTTGTTCTGTGACAACACGGGTGCCATTGCCCTAGCAAAGGGACCACGGTTTCACAAGAAGTCCAGACACATCAAACGATGCTTCAACCTCATCCGGGACTACGTCGAAGGGGAGGACATAAATATATGCAAAGTGCACACGGATCTGAATGTAGCAGACCCGCTGACTAAACCTCTTCCACGGGCAAAGCATGATCAACACCAGAAATGTATGGGTGTTAGATTTATTACAATATAATTCGCATGATGATGTGAGGAATAGATTGTTGACTCTAGTGCAAGTGGAAGACTGTTGGAATAATGCCCTAGAGGCAATAATAAATATAGTTATTATTATAATTCCTGTATCAAGATAATCGTTTATTATCCATGCTATAATTGTATTGAATGAAGACTTATATACATGTGTGGATACATAGACAAAACACTGTCCCTAGCAAGCCTCTAGTTGGCTAGCATGTTGATCAAATATAGTTAGGGTCTTCTGATTATGAACAAGGTGTTGTTGCTTGATAACTGGATCACGTCATTAGGAGAATCACGTGATGGACTAGACCCAAACTAATATATGTAGCATATTGATCGTGTCATTTTGTTGCTACTGTTTTCTGCGTGTCAAGTATTTGTTCCTATGACCATGAGATCATATAACTCACTGACACCGGAGGAATGCTTTGTGTGTATCAAACGTCGCAATGTAACTGGGTGACTATAAAGATGCTCTACAGGTATCTCCGAAGGTGTTCGTTGAGTTAGTATGGATCGAGACTGGGATTTGTCACTCCGCGTGACGGAGAGGTATCTCGGGGCCCACTCGGTAATACAACATCACACACAAGCCTTGCAAGCAATGTGACTTAGTGTAAGTTGCGGGATCTTGTATTACGGAACGAGTAAAGAGACTTGCCGGTAAACGACATTGAAATAGGTATGCGGATACTAATGATCGAATCTCGGGCAAGTAACATACCGAAGGACAAAGGGAATGACTTACGGGAGTATATGAATCCTTGGCACTGAGGTTCAAACGATAAGATCTTCGTAGAATATGTGGGATCCAATATGGGCATCCAGGTCCCGCTATTGGATATTGACCGAGGAGTCACTCGGGTCATGTCTACATAGTTCTCGAACCCGCAGGGTCTGCACACTTAAGGTTCGACGTTGTTTTATGCGTATTTGAGTTATATGGTTGGTTACCGAATGTTGTTCGGAGTCCCGGATGAGATCACGGACGTCACCAGGGTTTCCGGAATGGTCCGGAAACGAAGATTGATATATAGGATGACCTCATTTGATTACCGGAAGGTTTTCGGAGTTACCGGGAATGTACCGGGAATGACGAATGGGTTCCGGGTGTTCACCGGCGGGCAACCCACCCCGGGGAAGCCCATAGGCCTTGGGGGTGGCGCACCAACACTTAGTGGGCTGGTAGAGCAGCCCCAGAAGGCCCTATGCGCCATAGGAAGAAAATCAAAGAGAAAAAAAAGGAGGAGGTGGGAAAAGGGGGAAGGACTCCTCCTTCCAAATCTAGTTGGATTCGGTTTGGAAGGGGAGGACTCCCCCCCTTGGCTCGGCCGAACCCCTTGGGTGTCCTTGGACCCCAAGGCAAGGCTCCCCCTCTTCCCCCTATATATACGGAGGTTTTAGGGCTGATTTGGGACAACTTTGCCACGGCAGCCCGACCACATATCTCCACGGTTTTACTTCTAGATCGCGTTTCTGCGGAGCTCGGGCGGAGCCGTGCTGAGATTAGATCACCACCAACCTCCGGAGCGCCGTCACGCTGCCGGAGAACTCATCTACCTCTCCGTCTCTCTTGCTGGATCAAGAAGGCCGAGATCATCGTTGAGCTGTACGTGTGCTGAACGCGGAGGTGCCGTCCGTTCGGCACAAGATCGTGGGACTGATCGCGTGACGGTTCGCGGGGCGGATCGAGGGACGTGAGGACATTCCACTATATCAACCGCGTTCACTAACGCTTCTGCTGTGCGATCCACAAGGGTACGTAGATCGAATATCCCCTCTCGTAGATGGACATCACCATGATAGGTCTTCGTGCGCATAGGAATTTTTTTGTTTCCCATGCGACGTTCCCCAACACAACGAAACCAACGACAACTACGAGAACAACAACAACAACAAGAACAACAACGGCAACATCGACAACAATGACAACAACGAAAACAATGACAACAGCGACAACAACGACGACCACAGCGACAACGACGACCAGAACGACAATGACGAGAACTACGACCTCATAGACAACAATGACAACAACAAGTACGACGACGACAACGACCACAACGATAACGAGGAGAACAACCACAACAACAACAACAAAGACCACAACGACAACAAAGACTAGAATGACAACAATAACAACAATAACAACAACAGAACAAAACTATGATGACGACGACGACAACAACAAGAACAACAAAAAAAACCGTCAAGAACAACAACAAGAGCGAGAACAACAATGACGACGATGACGATGACGATGACGATGATGACAAAGACGACAAAAACGACGACGATGACGACGATGACAACAACGACAACGACGATGAACACAACAACAACAACAACATCGTCAACATGAAGAACAACAACAACAACGAAAACTACAGCAACAACAACAGCGACAAGAACAACAACAACAACGACAACAACAGCAACAACAACAATAACAACAACATCAACAATAACAACAACAACAACGACAATAACAACAACAACAAAAAACAACAACAACAATTACAACAACGATGAAGACGACGACAACAACAACGACAACGACAATGACGACAACAACGACAAAGACGAGAACAACGAGAACAATGAAAACAACAACAACAACAACAATGACGACGACGACAATATCGACAACAACGATAGCAACAGCAATAACAACGACAACAACAACAACAACAACAACAACAACAACAAC
>NC_058524.1:328847242-328857242 GCF_904849725.1 Hordeum vulgare subsp. vulgare | reverse complement strand
AGAACAATCACGACGACGACGACGACAACAACAACAACAACAACAACAATGACAATGACAACAATAACAACGACAAAAACAACAACCACAACAACAACAGAAATAACAACAACAACCACGATGACAACAACAATAACGAAGACAACATCGACAACGACGTCAATAGCGATACCAACGACAACAACAACAACAACAACAACAACAACAACAACAACAACAACAACAACAAGAAAAACAACAAGCACAATGAAAACAACGATAACAACGACAACAACAGCAGAGACAACAGAGACAACAATGATGATGATGACAACAACAACTATAATGACGACAACAAGGAGAACAACGACAATAACAACAACTCGACAACAATAACAACAACGACGACAGCATCGGCAACAACGTCAACAGTTGTTAGGGCATATTCTCCCTAAGTGGTTTTAGTGATTAATGACAATGCATGTGCGGACTAATCGTGTGCATTGAGCATTTCAGATAATTCATATCTAGGCACAAGACGATTCGATGCCCCTCGAAATCTCTTGAAGATGGTTGCTTTCTACCTTTCTCTTTGGTGGAATTGAGTCGTAGGAAAGCCGTAGTATTAAGAGGGGGTGCGTTGACAAGGTTTGGGTGGAATCATCACGTACACATTTAGTGCACCACCTTTTCCCTAGCTTCAATGGAGCTCCATACCCATCTTTGATGCTTATGCAAAAGGGCCAGCGGTAGTGATTTTTTACTACCGCTCCGACGGACTTTTTCGCATACGCCCCCCCCCCCCCCCCACAGTAGTAGGCATTAGTAATTTATTACTACCGTAGTTACTACGACGACAACAACAACAACAACAACAACCACAACAACAACAACAACCGCAACAACAACAACCACCACCACCACAACAGCGAGAACAATGACAAGTATGACAACATCAACAACAACAATGACGAGAATATAGACAACAACATCAACAACAATAGCAAAGACAATAACAACAACAAGGACGATGACAACAACGACAATGTTGAGGACAACGATAACAACCACAACAACAATAGAGACTACAGCGACAACGATGACGACGACAACAACGACAACGACGACAACTACGAGAACAATAACAACAACGACGACAACATCGACAACAACGTCAACAACGATAACAACGACAAGAATAACAACAGCGACAACAGCAAGAAGCACGACGACAATGATGACAACAACAACAACGATGACGATGACGACGACGATGACGACGATGACAATAACGACAACAACGACGACGAGAACAATGATAATAACGATAACAACAACAAAAACGAAAACAACGACAACAACGACAACAACAACAACAACAACAACAACAACAACAACAATAACAACAACAACAACAACGAAGATGACGACGATGAAAACAATTACAATAACAATAACAACAACAACAAAACAAAAACAAAAACAACAACAACAACAAAAATAATAATGATAACAACAAAAACAACAACAACAACGACGATGACGACGACAACGACGACGAAAAAAAGACAATGACGACGAAAACAAAGACAACAACGACAAAAACAACAACAACAAAAACAACAACAACAACAACTATTACTACTACTACTACTACTACAATGACGACGACGAGAAAGACGACAACAACGACAATGACGAGAACAACGACGAGAATGATAACAACAACAACAACAACAACAACAACGACGACGACGACAATAACGACAACATCGATAGCAATGGCAACAACAACAACAACAACAACAATAATAACAACAACAACCACAATAACAACAACGTCATCGTCATCATCATCAACAACAACAACGAACATGATTACGACGACGAAGACGATGACGAAAAACATCAACAACCACAACCACAACCACAACAACAACAACAACAGCGATGACAACGGTGACAATGAGGACGACGATGATATAACGACAACGACGATAACAATGAAGACAACGACAACGACAACAACGACAACAACAACAACAACAACGAAGACGACGACTGCAACAACAACAACAACAACAACAAATACAATAACAATAAAAATAACAACAACAACAACAACAACGAGGACGACGACAACAAGAACAACAATAACGACAACAACGACAACAACAACAACAACAAGAACGATAACAACAACAACAACGACAACAACAGCAACAAGAGCAACAACAACAACAAAAACAACAACAACAACAACAACAACAACAACCACAACGACAACGACGATGAGGACGACGACAACAACGACAAGAACGACAACAATGAGAACTACGACAACAACAACTGTCGGAGCACTAGAGACTGGGGTACCTTGTGCCCCAGCCTTGTACATGGGCATTTGTAACACCCCCGACAGCAGCGTGCCGGGAAGTGCAGCATGAAAACAACCCATGGCAGTCCAAGGCGACGCCCTTCCCTCACCAAGTGGGGCGTGGGATACAAAGGCTCCAGATGAAAGGCCCTAGCAAACCCTCCTTGTCGGGAAGATTCCCAAGGCCCCGGCAGGCACGCTTTGCGGGGAAGACTACCCGAAGATTAACAAGACTGGCGAGGGCCCCGGCAAGCCCTCCTTGCCGGGAAAGTGTTCAAGGCCCCAGGCAAGCCTTCCTTGCCGGGAAGGTGACCAAGTCACCCGACGGAGACACTAGGCCACCAGGTCCCTCTTCGCTCGCCAGGTTTTCCCCAAAAGTTTCTACCGCAATCCGACCGCTCCAGCACACCCCTTGTGTGCCAACGCAAGGCCCAGGTGTCCATTCACCTGGGTACGTGTCACAACCACCTTTTGGCAGGTCAGGGGTCAAACTAGGCATTTACTGCCCCTGACACCACCAAAGAAGTAGAGAGGTGAACACTGTTCACTTTACCTCCTCTAAGCACACTGTTGGTGACCTCTCTGCCTATAAAAGGAGGCCCAAAGCTCATTCTTAAGGGTTGGACCTTTTGGGGATCACAGACTCCCTAATCATCTACTAAGTTACTGTAGCAAAATCACCCTACGGTAAGCCTATAATAAAAACTAAGCAAGAGTAGGGTTTTACGCACCAAGTGGCCCGAACCTGGGTAATCAGAACCATGCCGGTGTTGACTGCTAGTTCCACTCTCGACGCCATACCTCCCTCTCCCCGCCAAACGATCAAGGGACTCCTCGAGTTTTCCATAGGTGTTCGTTTTCCCAACATCTTTGGCGCGCCAGGTAGGGGGGACGGCGATGGTTGAGAGCTTCTTCGCGAATTCAAGTAAGTTCCACATCAGATTTTGGGAGATTGAGTGCACCACTGCGGTCCTTCGAAGCAGGGTGCAAGGATGGTCGCTCTACTTCGCCAACGACGTCCTGGCACCTGCGCAAATGCGGGCTAGGGGGAACGGAGACCTAGAGTTCGAAGGCGCTAGGCTGACGCACCGCTCCGGCATACTTCGGCCGACGCACCTCAACGGAGAGGTGCATAACCGTCGAGAATGCCCCTACGGGCCCCAGAACCCAGGCACGCGCTCAAGCCGAACGCTTTTTCCCCCGAAAGCACCACGTCTTCGCCAAAGGCGCGCTCAGGGGCTCCGTCAATACGGCCTGGAAAAACAGGAAAATGAGTTATGCTCCGACACCCCCCCTTCTATACAACAATCGAGAACTGTCGGCAAATACCTTGCCGGAGGGGAAGTTGTCGGAAGAGTATAGTCTCCTGCTTGTCGGGGATCTGAAGCCCCGGAAAAGACCCAAGCGCCGCGGGGAGAAGTATCGTGGCACGACAAATAAGTGATAAATATTTCAGTTTGAGAGTTCAGAGTAGATAGTTTTTTCCCTTTCTGAAAGATCCCAAACTTTGTTTGAGAAACCTGCGCGTAGATGGAACCTTTTCAGGATCAGTGCGCCTTTGTTACGTTTTGAACTAGTTCAACGACCTAAACAGCCAGAGAGCGCCTTCTCACTTTTTCGAACCGGTTCAACAGTCTAAGTTGCTACATAGCACCTTATTTCGCCTCGAGCCGCCCTCAACGATCTAATGGTTGCACTGAGTGCGGCAAGGAGCCCTGCCGGTAATGACCCCCAAAAGAACTACTAAGGATTCGTTCCTCAAAGCACTAGCGACAGGACCAGTCGCGCGGGCAAGCTTCCGGAAATGCAAAAGGCGTATCATTCAAGAAGAAGAATCGGACGCAAGGGAAACAACATTTCATTCATTTGTTTGAAACAAACTCAGACATATTACATGAATGATTTTTGCTCCTCTAATCTATTACACTGTCTTTCGGCGAGGGACATGCTCGCCGGATAGAAGTTCAAGAAGACAAAAAGCAAGATGACCCCCGGCACAACCCAGGTTGGTTTCTCCTAGTCCAACACTACGCCTAGGAGAACGAGGGCGGAATACAGGGCGACCCGAGGGGATGAACAAGCCATAGACCGCGATTGCACCTCCTCAAAGACGAGGCGTCGATGCGAGCTCCTGCAGAGTAACCCAAAAGGCGGGGGAGCGGCGTGAGCGGGCCTCGCCGGCAGCGCCAGCAGTCAGTCGGAGCTCGGGGACTCGTACTCCGACCTAGCCCCCCGAGATCCTGACGTGCCAAGAGCGCCATGGCCGTCGTTGTCCTCCTCGTCGCTATCGCTCGAGGAGCGACATTCGGCGCTGCTCGAGCTATCTTCGCAGCAGCCGAGACACACACCTGAGCGACCGTAAAACTTGAAGGATAGCATATTATCCTCCGCTAGCTTGAAGCGGAGGATATTCCCATCCTCGAGGCTTCGGGCGCGGGCAAAGGCTTTCCAGCCCCTCTCGAGCAACATGGAGCAGCGCTTCGGGTACTCTGCGTGCACTTGCATAGCACCGTGGGAGCAACCGTATGCCTGCAACCACGAGACAAGGGGCTTGGCGGCCTCCATCGCCCTAGCAAAAGGGCAAGGGAGATGCAAATGGTCCCGCGGGACACCATGCAGCTCCACGACGAACTCCAGCACTGTCCCGTCCGAGTGTTTGCCAAGCACGGGAGAAGACAGAGGTGCTCGAGTAGCACTCCGCCTCCCGGGCCACGGCCTCCGCGGAGACCACGGCTCCTCGCCCCTCCGCCACCTCGGACGCTCGTGCCGCCCTCCCCAGCTGCACCCGCTGAAGATGTGGCATGATCCGAGTGGTATCCACTTTCCGCCCAGGCGACCGATGGTGGCCTCCCTCGTCCCCTAGCCATGGCTAGGGGCGAGCGCCACCTGGAGCTAGAAAAGATTCTACAGATGCAAGCTAGGGGTGGTGGATGTTCCAAGAGCTGATGGATGAGCAAACCCCCCTCGCAAACTCCCTAATTTATAGGGTGAGGGGCGTGGGGCGAGCTCCCCTCACTCCAAAAACCGCCGCCCCTCTCGCCCAGTCACCCATGATCACGTGCGAACAGGGTACCGCCCTGCTGCACCATTGCATTCGGGGGCGGGCCCTACCACGACTACGACCATTATGGCCACGAACGCCACTTGCCTCACCTTTACTGTGCATGCTTCACGTGTGGCAGTAACGCGTCAGGAGGTGCGGAGGATACTATGCGCGGACTTCTCCACCTCGCGGGTTTGATGCGCGACGTGGGGAAGGGCCGCCCGCAACGACTCCAAAGCTACAGAGTCGCGTGCTGAGGAAGGCCATGCATTACTTTGGGCCTAGCCCAGCAACGCCCCGCGCGCGTGCGTGGCCCAGGCCCGGGGGCTCCTATCGATGCACTAGAGACTGGGGTCCCTTGTGCCCCAGACTTGTCCACGGGCATCAGTGACGCCTCTGATGGCAGTGTACCGGGAACAGGAGCAGAAAAGTAGTCCAAGACCCACAGAGGGCACGCCCTTCCCTCACTGCGAGGGGCGTGGAGAACAAGAGCTCAAGACGCAAGGCCCCGGCAAGCCGTCCTTACCGGGAAGGTTCCCAAGGCCCCGGCAAGTCAGCTTGGCCGGGAAGACTACCGAAGAATAGAAAGACCCCAGCAAGTTTCCCTTGCCGGGAAGGCTCGCACAGACTGGCGAGGCCCTCGATGGAGGCTCTAGGCCAGCAAGCCCACTTTCGCTCGGCAGGGAGAGGGAGAGGGAGAGAGAGAGAGGGAGGGAGACAGAGTGGGAGGGAGGGAGGGAGGGAGAGGGAGAGGGTGAGGGGGAGGGGAGGGAGAGGGAGAGGGAGGGAGAGGGAGGGATAGAGAGAGGGATGGAGAGAGAGGGAGGGGGAGAGGGAGAGGGAGAGGGAGGGGAAGGGAGAGGGAGGGGAGAGGAAGGGAGAGGGACAGCGAGGGAGAGGGAGGGAGAGGGAGAGGGAGGGAGAGAGAGAGGGAGGGGGAGAGGGAGAGGGAGAGGGAGAGGGAGGGGGAGGGGGAGGGAGAGGGAGAGGGAGAGGGAGAGGGAGGAAGAGGGAAAGGGAGGGCGAGGGAGAGGGAGGGGCAGGGAGAGGGAGAGGGAGAGGGAGAGGGAGGGAGAGGGAGAGGGAGAGGGAGAGGGAGGGAGAGGGAGAGGGAAGGAGAGGGAGATGGAGAGGTAGAGGGAGAGGGAGGGAGGTAGAGGGAGAGGGAGCGGTGGAGGGAGTGAGGGAGAGAGGGAGAGGGAGAGGGAGGGAGAGGGAGAGGGAGAGGGAGAGCGGGAGAGAGATCGAGGGAGAGGCAGAGAACGAGGGAGAGGGAGAGAGAGAGGTGGAGAGAGAGAGGGAGGGAGGGAGGGAGAGGGAGAGAGAGAGAGGGAGGGAGGGAGAGGGAGAGAGAGGTAGGGAGGGAGAGGGAGCGAGCGAGCGAGAGAGAGAGAGAGGGAGGGAGGGAGAGGGAGAGAGAGGTAGGGGCAGGTGGAGAGGGAGGGAGAGGGATAGGGAGGGGGAGGGAGAGGGAGAGGGAGGCAGAGGGAGGGTGAGGGAGAGGGAGATAGAGGGGGAGGGAGAGGGAGAGGGAGAGGGAGGGGGAGAGGGGGGGAGGGAGATGGAGAGGGAGGGAGAGGGAGAGAGAGAGAGAGATGGAGAGAGAGAGAAGAGTGATGGAGAGACAGAGGAGAGAGGGACAGAGGGAGAGGGATAGGGAGGGGGAGGGGGAGAGGGGAGAGAGGGAGAGCAAGGGAGAGGGAGAGAGAGAGAGAGAGAAGAGTGATGGAGAGACAGAGGAGAGAGGGACAGAGAGAGAGGGAGAGATGGAGAGAGATAGAGAAAGAGAGAGGGAGAGAGAGAGAGGGAGGGGAGGGAGAGGGAGGGAGAGGGAGGGAGAGTGAGAGGGAGTGGGAGTGGGAGAGGGAGAGATAGGGAGAAGGAGAGGGAGAGGGTGGGAGAGGGAGAGGGAGGGGAGGGAGAGGGTGAGGGAGAGGGAGAGGGAGGGAGAGGGTGAGGGAGAGGGACGGGGAGGGGGAGAGGGAGTGGGAGATGGAGATGGAGGGAGGGGAGGGGGAGGGAGAGGGAGAGGGAGAGTGAGAGGGAAGGAGGGACGGAGAGGGAGATGGGGAGAGGGAGGGAGAGGGAGAGGGAGAGGGCGGGAGGGAGGGAGGGAGAGGGAGAGGGAGAGAGAGAGAGGGAGAGGGAGGGGGGAGGGAGAGGGAGGGAGAGGGGGAGAGGGAGAGGGGCAGGGGAGAGGGAGGGAGAGAGGGAGAAGGAGAGGGAGGAAGAGGGAGAGGGAGGGAGAGGGAGAGGGAGAGGGAGGGAGAGAGAGAGATAGTGTGAGATACAGAGGGAAAGGGGAGGGGAGGGAGAGGGGGAGGGAGAAGGGGAGGGGGGGAGAGGGGACGTGGGGAGAGAGAGGGAGAGGGAGAGAGAGAGGGAGAGGGGAGGGGAGGGAGAGGGGGAGGGAGAGGGAGAGGGGGAGAGAGAGAGAGGGAGAGGGAGGGGGAGGGAGAGGGAGAGGGAGAGGGAGAGAGAGGGAGAGGTAGAGGTAGAGGTAGAGGGAGAGGGAGAGGGAGAGGGAGGGAGATCGATGGAGAGATAGATAGATAGATAGATAGATAGATAGATAGATAGATAGATAGATAGATAGATAGATAGATAGATAGATAGATAGATAGATAGATAGAGAGAGAGAGAGAGAGAGAGATGGAGAGGGAGAGGGAGAGGGAGAGGGAGAGGGAGAGGGGGAGAGAGAGAGGGAGACGGAGAGGGAGAGAGAGGTAGGTGGAGAGGGAGAGGGAGAGGGAGAGGGAGAGGGAGAGGGAGAGGGAGAGAGGGAGAGGGAGAGAGAGGGAGAGGGAGAGGGAGAGAGGGAGAGAGGGCGGGAGAGGGAGAGGGAGAGAGGGTGAGAGGGAGAGAGAGGGAGAGAGAGAGCGAGAGAGAGAGATAGAGGTAGGGAGGGAGGGAGAGGGGGAGAGAGAGGGAGAGGGGGAGGGAGAGAGAGAGGGAGAGGGAGAGGCAGAGAGAGGGAGGTGGAGAGGGAGAGGGAGAGGGAGAGAGGGAGAGAGGGGGGATAGGGAGGGAGAGGGAGAGCGAGGGAGAGGGAGAGACGGAGAGACGGAGAGGGAGAGGGATAGGGAGGGAGAGGGAGAGGGAGAGGGAGAGAGGGAGAGAGAGAAAGAGAGATAGGGGGGAGGGGAGAGCGAGAGGGGGAGGGGGAGAGCGAGAGGGAGAGGGAGAGGGAGAGTGAGAGGGAGAGGGAGAGGGAGAGGGAGAGGGAGAGGGAGAGTGAGAGTGAGGGAGGGAAGGAAGGAGGGAGAGGGAGAGGGAGAAAGAGGGGGAGAGAGAGGGAGAGGGAGAGGGGGAGAGGGAGGGAGGGAGGGAGGGAGAGGGAGAAGGAGAGAGGGAGATGGAGAGGGAGAGGGAGAGGGATGGAGGGAGGGAGAGGGAGAGAGGGAGAGAGGGAGAGGAGAGGGAGTGGGAGAGGGAGTGGGAGAGGGAGGGAGAGGTAGAGGGAGAGGGAGGGAGAAGTAGAGGGAGTGAGAGGGAGAGGGAGAGGGAGGGGGAGAGGGAGAGGGAGAGGGAGAGGGAGAGGGAGAGGGAGAGGGAGAGGTAGGGAGAGGGAGGGGGAGGGAGGGGGAGGGAGAGGGAGAGGGAGGGAGAGGGAGAGGGAGAGGGAGAGGGAGGGAGAGAGAGAGGGGAGAGGGAGGGAGAGGGGGAGAGGGAGGGAGAGGGAGAGGGAGAGGGAGGGAGGGAGAGGGAGACGGAGAGGGAGGGAGAGGGAGATGGAGAGAGAGAGGGAGGGAGAGGGGGGAGAGAGAGGGAGGGAGAGGGGGAGAGAGATGGAGAGGGAGAGAGTGAGAGGTAGATGGAGAGGGAGGGAGAGAGAGAGAGTGACGGGGGCCATGGAGAGGGAGGGAGAGGGAGAGAGAGAGAGGAGAGAGAGAGATAGAGAGAGAGGGAGGGAGGGAGAGGGAGAAGGAGAGGGAGAGAGAGATAGAGATAGAGGGAGGGAGGGAGAGAGAGAGAGGAGAGAGATAGAGAGGAGAGAGATAGAGAGGAGAGAGATAGAGAGGAGAGAGAGAGATAGAGAGAGAAGGAGGGAGGGAGAGGGAGAGGAAGAGAGAGAGGGAGAGGGATATGGAGAGGGAGAGGGAGAGGGAGAGGGAGGGAGAGGGAGAGGGAGGGAGAGGGAGAGGGAGAGGGAGAGGGAGAGGGAGAGGGAGAGGGAAAGGGAGAGGGAGAGGGAGATGGAGAGTCAGAAGGAGAGGGAGAGGGAGAGGGAGAAGTAGAGGGAGAGAGAGGGAGAGGCAGGGAGAGGGAGATGGACAGAGGGAGAGGGGAGAGGGAGAGGGAGGGAGGGAGGGAGAGAGAGAGAGAGGAGGGAGAGGGGAGAGGGAGAGGGGGGAGCAAGAGGGAGAGGGAGAGGGAAAGGGAGAGGGAGAGGGAGAGTGAGAGGGAGAGGAGGGAGAGGGAGAGGGAGAGGGGTAGAGGGACAGGGAGAGGGAGAAGGAGAGGGAGGGACAGGGAGAGGGAGAGGGAGTGGGAGAAGGAGGGAGAGGGAGAGGGAGAGGGAGAGGGAGGGAGAGGGAGAGGGAGGCAGAGGGAGGGAGAGGGAGAGGGAGAGAGAGAGAGGGGGGGGAGAGAGAGAGAGA
>NC_058524.1:328824888-328847142 GCF_904849725.1 Hordeum vulgare subsp. vulgare | reverse complement strand
TCTCTCCCTCTCCCTCTCCCTCTCCCTCTCCCTCTCCCTCTCCCTCTCCATCTCTCTCTCCCCCCTCTCCCTCTCCCTCCCTCTCTCTCCCCCCTCTCCCTCCCTCCCTCCCTCTCTCTCGCTCTCTCTCTCTCCCTATCCCACCCTCTCTCCCTTTCTCCCTCCCTCTCCCTCTACCTCTCTCCCCCTCTCCCTCTCTCCCTCTCCCTCTCCCTCTCCACCTCCATCTCTCTCCCTCTCCCTCTCCCTCTCTCTCTCCACCTCTCCCTCTCCCTCTCCCTCTCCCTCTATCTATCTATCTATCTATCTATCTATCTATCTATCTATCTACCGATCTATCTATCTATCTATATATATATATCTATATATCTATCTATCTATCTATCTATCTATCTAGCTCTCTCTCTCTCTCTCCCTCTCCCTCTCCCTCTCCCTCTCCATCCCCCTCCATCTCTCTCTCTCCCCCTCTCCCTCTCCCTACCCCTCTCCCTCCCCTCTCCCTCTCTCTCTCCCTCTCTCTCTCTCTCCCTCTCCCTCTCTCTCTCCCCCCTCTCCCTCTGTATCTCACTCTCTCTCTCTCCCTCTCCCTCTCCCTCTTCCACCCTCTCTCCCTCCGCCTCCCCCTCCCCCTCTCCCTCTCCCCCTCCGCCTCCCTCTCCCTCGCCCTCCCCTTCCCCTCCGTCTCCCTCTCCCTCTCTCCCTCTCCCTCTTCCTCTCCCTCCCTCCCTCCCTCTCCCTCTCCCTCTCCCTCCCTCCCTCTCCCTCTCCGTCCCTCCTTCCCTCTCCCTCTCCCTCTCTCTCCCTCTCCCACCCGCACTCCCTCTCACTCTCCCTCTCCCTCTCCCTCTCCCTCTCCCTCTCCCTCTCCCTCTCCCACTCCCACTCCCTCTCACTCTCCCTCTCCCTCCCCCTCCCTCCACCTCCCCCTCCCTCTCCCCCCTCCCCCTCTCTCTCTCTCTCTCCTCTCTCCCTCTCTCTCTGTCCCTCTCTCCTCTGTCTCTCCATCACTCTTCTTTCTCTCTCTCTCCCTCTCTTCCTCTCTCCCTCTCCCCTCCCTCTCCCTCTCCCTCCCCCTCCCCTCCCTCTCACCCCCCTCCCTCTCCTCCCCCTCTATTTCCCTCTCCCTCCCACTCCTCTCCCTCCCTCTCCCTCTCACTCCCCCTCCCTCTCCCCTCCCTCCCTCCCCCCTGCCCCTACCTCTCTCTCCCTCTCCCTCCCTCCCTCTCTCTCTCTCTCTCTCTCTCGCTCTGCCTATCCCTCTCTCTCTCCCTCTCCCTCTATCTCTCCCTCTCCCTCTCCCTCTCTCCCTCTCTCCATCTGCCTCTCCATCTCCCTCCCTCTCCATCTCCCTCTCCCTCTTCCTCTCTCTCTCCCTATACCTCTATCCCTCTCTCCATCCCCCTCTCCCTCCCCCACTCCCTCTCCCTCCCTCTCCATCTCCCTCTCCCTCTCCCCCTCTCCCTCCCTCCCCTCCCTCTCCCTCTCCCTCTCTCTCTCCCTCTACCTCTATCCCTCTCTCCATCTCCCTATCCCTCTCCCCCTCTCCCTCCCTCCCTCTCCCTCTCCCTCTCCCTCCCTCTCCCTCTCCCTCCCCTCCCTCTCCCTCTCCCTCTCCCCCTCCCTCTCTCTCTCCTTCGCTCTCCCTCCCTCTCCCTCCCTCTCCCTCCCTCTCCCTCTCCCTCTCCCTCCCCCTCCCTCTCCCTCTCCCTCTCCCCCTCCCTCTCTCTCTCCCTCCCTCTCCCTCTCCCTCTCCCTCCCCCTCCCCCTCCCCCTCCCTCTCCCTCTCCCTCCCTCCCTCTCCCTCTCCGTCCCTCCTTCCCTCCTTCCCTCTCCCTCTCCCTCTCTCTCCCTCTCCCACCCGCACTCCCTCTCACTCTCCCTCTCCCTCTCACTCTCCCTCTCCCTCTCCCTCTCCCACTCCCACTCCCTCTCACTCTCCCTCTCCCTCCCCCTCCCTCCACCTCCCCCTCCCTCTCCCCCCCTCCCCCTCTCCCTCTCTCCCTCTCTCCCTCTCTCTCTGTCCCTCTCTCCTCTGTCTCTCCATCACTCTTCTTTCTCTCTCTCTCTCTCTCTATATCTCTCTCTCTCCCTCTGCCTCTCCCTTTCTCTCCCTCTCTCCCTCTCCCCTCCCTCTCCCTCTCCCTCCCCCTCCCCTCCTTCTCACTCCCCCTCCCTCTCCTCCCCCTCTATTTCCCTCTCCCTCCCACTCTCTCTCCCTCCTCTCCCTCTCACTCCCCCTCCCTCTCCCCTCCCTCCCTCCCCCCTGCCGCTACCTCTCTCTCCCTCTCCCTCCCTCCCTCTCTCTCTCTCTCTCTCTCTCTCTCGCTCTGCCTATCCCTCTCTCTCTCCCTCTCCCTCTATCTCTCCCTCTCCCTCTCCCTCTCTCCCTCTCTCCATCTCCCTCTCCATCTCCCTCCCTCTCCATCTCCCTCTCCCTCTCCCTCTCTCTCTTCCTCTACCTCTATCCCTCTCTCCATCCCCCTCTCCCTCCCCCACTCCCTCTCCATCTCCCTCCCTCCCTCTCCCTCTCCCTCTCCCTCCCTCTCCCTCTCCCTCTCCCCCTCCCTCTCTCTCTCCTTCGCTCTCCCTCCCTCTCCCTCCCTCTCCCTCTCCCTCTCCCTCTCCCTCCCCCTCCCTCTCCCCCTCCCTCTCTCTCTCCCTCCCTCTCCCTCTCCCTCCCTCTCCATCCCTCTCCCTCTCCCTCTCCCTCCCCCTCCCCCTCCCTCTCCCTCTCCCTCCCTCCCTCTCCCTCTCCGTCACTCCTTCCCTCTCCCTCTCCCTCTCTCTCCCTCTCCCACCCGCACTCCCTCTCACTCTCCTTCTCCCTCTCACTCTCCCTCTCCCTCTCCCTCTCCCTCTCCCACTCCCACTCCCACTCCCTCTCACTCTCCCTCTCCCATCCCCCTCCCTCCACCTCCCCCTCCCTCTCCCCCTCCCCCTCTCTCTCTCTCTCCCTCTCTCCCTCTCTCTCTGTCCCTCTCTCCTCTGTCTCTCCATCACTCTTCTTTCTCTCTCTCTCTATATATATCTCTCTCTCTCCCTCTGCCTCTCCCTTTCTCTCCCTCTCTTCCTCTCTCCCTCTCCCCTCCCTCTCCCTCTCCCTCCCCCTCCCCTCCCTCTCAGTCCCCCTCCCTCTCCTCCCCCTCTATTTCCCTCTCCCTCCCACTCCCTCTCCCTCCCTCTCCCTCTCACTCCCCCTCCCTCTCCCCTCCCTCCCTCCCCCCTGCCCCTACCTCTCTCTCCCTCTCCCTCCCTCCCTCTCTCTCTCTCTCTCGCTCTGCCTATCCCTATCTCTCTCCCTCTCCCTCTATCTCTCCCTCTCCCTCTCCCTCTCTCCCTCTCTCCATCTACCTCTCCATCTCCCTCCCTCTCCATCTCCCTCTCCCTCTCCCTCTCTCTCTCCCTCTACCTCTATCCCTCTCTCCATCCCCCTCTCCCTCTCCATCCCCCTCTCCATCTCCCTCCCTCCCTCTCCTCTCCCTCTCCCTCTCCCTCCCTCTCCCTCTCCCTCTCCCTCCCCTCCCTCTCCCTCTCCCTCTCCCCCTTCCTCTCTCTCTCCTTCGCTCTCCCTCCCTCTCCCTCCCTCTCCCTCTCCCTCTCCCTCTCCCTCCCCCTCCCTCTCCCTCTCCCTCTCCCCCTCCCTCTCTCTCTCCCTCCCTCTCCCTCTCCCTCCCTCTCCCTCCCTCTCCCTCTCCCTCCCCCTCCCCCTCCCCCTCTCCCTCTCCCTCCCTCCCTCCCTCTATCTCCCTCCCTCTCTCTCTATCTCCCTCTCCCTCTCCCTGGCGAGCGAACATGGGCTTGCTGGCCTAGAGCCTCCATCGGGGGCCTCGACAGTCTGTGCGAGCCTTCGCGGCAAGGGAAACTTGTCGGGGTCTTGCTATTCTTCGGTAGTCTTCCCGGCCAAGCGGACTTGCCGGGGCCTTGGAAACCTTCCCGGTAAGGATGGCTTGCCGGGACCTTGCGTCTTGAGCCCTTGTACTCCATGCCCCTCGCAGTGAGGGAAGGGCGTGGCCTCGATGGGTCTTGGACTGCTTTTCTGCTCCTCTTCCCGGTACACTGCCATCAGGGGCGTCGCTGATGCCCGTGGATGAATCTGGGGCACAAGGGACCCCAGTCTCTAGTGCACCGACAGGAGCCCCCGGGCATGGGCCACGCACGCGCGCGGGGCGTTGCTGGGCTAGGCCCAAAGTAGTGCATGGCCTTCCTCAACAGGGGACTCTGTAGGTTTGGAGCCGTTGCGGGCGGCCCTTCCCCACGTCGCGCATCAAACACGTGAGGTGGAGAAGTCCACGCACGGTATCCTCTGCACCTCCCGACGCATTACTGCCATGCATGAAGCATGCAGAGTAAAGGTCAGGCAAGTGGCGTTCGTGGCCATAATGGTCGTAGTCGTGGTAGGGCCCGCTCCCGCATGCATTGGTGCAGCAGGGCGGTTCCCTGTTCACCCGTGATCATGGGTGACTTGGCGAGAGGGGCGGCGGTTTTTGGAGTGAGGGGACATCGCCTCCCGCGCCTCAACCTATAAATTAGGGAGTTTGCAAGGGGGGTTTGCTCATCCATCAGCTCCTGGAACATCCACCACCCCTATCTTGCATCTGTAGAATCTTTTCTAGCTCCAGGTGGTGCTCGCCCCAAGCCATGGCTAGGGGACGAGGGAGGCCACCATCGGTCGCCAAGGCGGAAAGTGGATCCCACTCGGATCATGCCACATCTTCAGCGGGTGCAGCTGCGGAGGGCGGCACGAGCGTCCGAGGTGGCGGAGGGGCAAGGAGCCGTGGTCTCCGCGGAGGCCGTGGGCCGGGAGGTGGAGTGCTACGCGAGAACCTCCATCTTCTCCCGTGCTTGGCAGACACTCGGACGGGACGGCGTTGGAGTTCGTCGTGGAGCTGCATGGCGTCCCACGGGGCCATTTGCATCTCCCTTGCCCTTTTGCTAGGGCGATGGAGGCCGCCAAGCTCCCCTGTCTTGTGGTTGCAGGTGTACGGTTGCTCCCACGGTGCTATGCAAGTGCACGCGGAGTACCCGAAGCGCTGCTCCATGTTGCTCGAGGGGGGCTCGAAAGCCTTTGCCCGCGCCCGAAGCCTCGAGGATGGGCATATCCTCCGCTTCAAGCTAGTGCAGGATAATATGCTATCCGTCAAGTTTTACGGTCGCTTAGGTGTCTCGGTTGCTGCGAAGAGAGCTCGAGCGGCGCCGAATGTCGCTCCTCGAGCGATAGCGACGAGGAGGACAACGGCGGCAGTGACGCTCTTGGCACGTCAAGATCTCGGGGGGGGGGGGGGGACAGGTCAGAGTACGACTCCCCAAGGTCCGACTGACTACCGGCCCTGCTGCCGAGGCCCGCTCACGCCTCTCCCCCGCCTAGTGGGGTTACTCTGCAGGAGCCCGCATCGATGACTCGTCTTTGAGGAGGTGCGATCGCGGTCTCTGGCTTCTTCATCCCCTCGGGTCGCCCTGTATTCCGCCTTCGTTCTCCTAGGCGTAGTACTGGTCTAGGAGAAACCAACTTGGGTTGTGCCGGGGGTCGTCCCGCTTTTTGTCTTCTTGAACTTCTGTCCCGCGAGCATGTCCCTCGCCGAACGATAGTGTAATAGGTTAGAGTATCAAAAATCGTTCATGTAATATGTTAGAGTATCAAATGAATGAAATGTTGTTTCCCTTGCGTCTGATTCTTCTCCTTGAATGATACGCCTTTTGCATTTTCCGGAAGCTTGCCCGCACGACTGGTCCTGTCGCTAGTGCTTTGAGGAACGAATCCTTAGTAGTTCTCTTGAGGGGTCATAACCGGCAGGGCTCCTTGTCGCACTCAGTGCAGCCATTAGATCGTCAAGGGTGGCTCGAGGCAAAATAAGGTGCTATGTAGCCACTTAGACTGTTGAACCGTTCGAAACAGTGAGAAGGCGCTCTATGGCCGTTTAGGTCGTTGAACTAGTTCAAAACGTAACAAAGGCGCACTGATCCTGACAAGGTTCCATCTACGCGCAGGTTTCTCAAACAAGGTTTAGGATCTTTCAGAAAGGGAACAACCTATCTACCCTGAAATCTCAAACCGAAATATTTATCACTTATCTGTCGTGCCGCGGCAGTTCTCGCCGCGGCGCTTGGGTCTTTTCGGGGGCTTCAGATCCCCGACAAGCAGGAGACTATACTCTTCCGACAACTTACCCTTAGGAAGGTATTTGCCGACAGTTCTCGATTGTTGTATAGAAGGGGGGGGGGGGGTTGTCGGAGCATAACTCCTTTTCCTATTTTTCCAGGCCGTATTGACGGAGCCCCCGAGCACGTCTTTGGCGAAGACGTGGTGCTTTCGAGGGAAAAAGCGTTCGGCTGGAGTGCGTGCCTTGATTCCGGGGCCCGTAGGTGCATTCTCGACGGTTATGCACCTGTGCGTTGAGGTGCGGCGGCCGAAGTATGCGTAGGAGGCCTCACCGGAGGCCCCAGGCACACCCTCAACAGCAGCGCACTGTCCGGAGCGGTGGGTCAGCATGGCGCCTTCGAGCTCGAGGTCTCCGTTCCCCCTAGCCCGCATTCGCGCAGGTGCCAGGACGTCGTTGGCGAAGTAGAGCGACCATTGTTGCACCCTGCTTCGAAGGACCGCAGTGGTGCGCTCAATCTCCCAAAATCTGATGTGGAACTTGCTGGAACTCGTGAAGAAGCTCTCAACCATCGTCGTCCCCCCTACCTGGCGCGCCAAAGATGTTGGGAAAAACGAACCCCTATGGGAAACTCGAGGAGTCCCTTGATCGTTTGGCGGGGAGAGGGAGGTATGGCGTCGAGAGTGGAACTAGCAGTGAACACCGGCAAGGTTCTGATTACCCAGGTTCGGGCCACTTGGTGCGTAAAACCCTACTCTTGCTTAGTTTTTATTATGGGCTTACCGCAGGGTGATTTTGCTACAGTAACTTAGTAGATGATTAGGGAGTCTCTGATCCCCAAAAGGGCCAACCCTTAAGAATGAGCTTTGGGCCTCCTTTTATAGGCAGAGGGGTCACCAAGAGTGTGCTTACAGGAGGTAAAGTGAACAGTGTTCACCGCTCTACTTCTTCGGTGGTGTTCGTGGGTAGTAAATGCCTTGTCTGACCCCTGACCTGCTGAAAGGTGGTTGTGACACGTACCCAGGTGAATCGACACCTGGGCCTTGCGCTGGCACACAAGGGGTGTGCTGCAGCGGTCGGATTGTAGTAGAAACTTGTGGGGAAAACCTGGCGAGCAAAGAGGGACCTAGTGGCCTGGTATCTCCGTCGGGTGACTTGGACACCTTCCCGGCAAGGAAGGCTTGCCTAGGGCCTTGAACACTTTCCCGGCAAGGAGGGCTTGCCGAGGGCCTCGCCAGTGTGTGCGAGTCTTCCCGGCAAGGGACGCTTGCCAGGGTCTTGTTAATCTTCGGGTAGTATTCCCCGCGAAGCGTGCCTGCCGGGGCCTTGGGAATCTTCCCGGCAAGGAGGGCTTGCTAGGGCCTTGCGTCTGGAGCCTTTGGATCCCACGCCCCACTTGGTGAGGGAAGGGCGTCGCCTTGGACTGCCTTGGGTTGATTTCATGCTGCTATTCCCAGCACGCTGCTGTCGGGGGTGTTGCAAATGCCCGTGTACAAGTCTGGGTGAACAAGGTACCCAGTCTCTAGTGCTCCGGCAGTTGTTGTTGTAGTAGTAGTTCTCATTATTATCGTTCTTATCGTTGTTGTCGTCGTCCTCATCGTTGTTGTCGTTGTGGTTGATGTTCTTGTTGTTGCTCTTGTTGCTATTGTTGTTGTTGTTGTTGTTGTTGTTGTTTTGTTGTTGTCGTTATTGTTGTTCTTGTTGTCGTCGTCGTTGTCGTTGTTGTTGTTGTTGTTGTTGTTATTTTTATTGTCATTGTTATTGTTGTTGTTGTTGTCGTTGTTCTTGTTGTTATTGTTGTTGTTGCGGTCGTCGTCTTCGCTATTGTTGGTGTTGTTGTTGTCGTTGTCGTCGTCTTCATTGTTATCGTTGTTGTCATTATATCATCGTCGTCCTCATTGTCACCGTCGTCATCGTTGTCATTGTTGTTGTTGTTGTTGTTGTTGTTGCTTTCGTCGTTCTTGTTGTTGTTGTGGTTGTGGTTGTGATTGTTATTGTTTTTTTCGTCGTCGTATTCGTCGTCGTAATCATGTTCGTTGTTGTTGTTGTTGATGATGATGATGATGACGATGTGTCACACCCTGTTTTTCATCACAAGTATTTTATGTTGCAAAAATCAGAGCTTGTTAAAACTTTTTCAAATAATGTTGTGAGTGCAATGTCAGCCCTTGTATGAGTGAATGCTTGCTTGCTTGATGACTCAAGCCATGAAAAACTTATTATTTTGCTCTCTTCAAAAACCCTTTTTCCTTTATATCAAGATCACCTTCATCATGTTGGGATACACTACTAGCTCATGAAGCCAAGTGGCACTTCCAACCAAAGTTGGTGATCTGATCTTAATATTATTTTCATTCATTAAAAACATTAATTGGTGATTTAAAATATTATTTTCCTATTTTATATTTATGTCTGTTTCTAAGGCCAAGAATGATATTCCCACAAGGAAAATTGCTTTCCTGCCTTAGAAAATTCAGAGTAAATTCATGGAAGCTCAGAAGGACATATATTTTCCATATATAAGATTTTCAACCCTATTTTATATTAATATTATTTGAGTAAAACCCTGAAAACCATTTGTGTCTGTTTTAGCTTTTTGAGATGTTTCCAAAGTAAATGATCTCAATAAATTCCCATAAAATTACAGGAGCCCTCCCAAGACATATTAGGTGCTCACATAAAATCTCACCTTGATCCAAGGTGGGGAAGTGCAAATAATGAGCCCAAAACCCTCGGTGTCCAGAGAAGAGTTGGAAGAACTCTACATTGCAAAGTTTCTCCAATGGAGCTGAACCTTTGCAGAGGTGTTTGACACCCCAAATGAGCACTCCACACCAAAGATGGGATTTGTGAGACTCGGTTTGGCCACACTTCCTTTGTAAAGGACAGTACTGGTCATTTTGAAGCATTTTCAAGTTTACAAAGCTAAACTTGTTCAATGGAGCCCAAATTTGGTAAAACCCCATGTTTTTACCCCAAGACCAAACCTGTTAAGTTTCAGTTCCAGTGGTGGAGTGGAAGCACCCAAATCACTGTCGAACACCTACTGACAAGAAGGTAAAAACCCTCCTAGCCACTGTTTTACCCAATGTCAAAGCCCCAAACTTGGTGAGTTAGAGCCCCAGAACACCCTGAGCACCCAGTCAACCAGCCCCTCCCCAACTCCAAGCACTGGTGACAAGATCTTCCATTTGAGCCGCAGGCCAGCGCTGGCAACACTGGTGTTCCCTGCCTCCTTTGACCAGCTCGTGCTCCCACTAACACACAACGGCTAGGCACACTCCCAACAACACTCAGGACATGGAGGACACGTCCAAAGGGCCCCAGAGCACGCCAGCATGCCGTGGCATGCCAAAACCGCGCTCTGGACGCGCTACAGACAAACTCCAGCAAGGGGACGTCGCCCCGGCCAGTTCCAACCCCCCCAGTAATGTCCAAACACTCCCTTGACACCCACTCTGTACAAAGCTACCATCAGGGGCCCCCTCTCCTCGTGCAAGAGCTCAGGCGACGCGTGCCCCAGCGCGCCCGACGCGGCCGAGCATGCACGGTCGCTGCGGCTTGACCCCACTCGCTTTCCCTCTGCGGCCGATGCACCAGGAGGTCCTAAACCACGTCCCGAACACATGGTTTCGTGGCCAGCACCTCACTGTGCTCGCACACGCACCACGGTGAGTCACCGGCGCGCCCGAGTCGGCTCACCGCCGCTGGCCTATAAATAAGTCCCCCCGGCACCCCAGCACCCCCAGGCAGTGTCAGCACAACCACCAGACTCCCCCTAGCCACCCAATCGAGCTCATAGAGCCCCGGTGCTCGAGATCGACCGACGCCCCTCTGCCCTGGAGCTCTGGTCGATCTCCGGCTACACGCCGGCTCCTGGGTCGCCCGACCTCCCATTGCACTCCCATTGACGCCAGGACCATTTCCCCCAACTTCCCCGAGCGAATCCGTGCCCCTAGCCACTAGCTCGACGCCAACCCGAAACCTTTCCGCCATGATCACCTCGTCGCCGGCGACCCAGACCACCTCCAGTGACGTCCCGACCACGAGCAGGTAGGCGGAGGAACGAGGGACCCATTCCCGCTCCCAGATTGGCCTGAGGGAAACGGTAGCCTCGCCGGCGTCTGTCTCCACCGCTCTGGCTGGAGGTAGGAGAAGGACCCGACAGGTGGAGCCCACCTGTCGGTGTCCTGGGGCAGCCAGCGCCCGCAGCCGCTGACACTGACCCCAGGGGCCCGCAGGTCAAGTTTGAACCTGGCCCGCGCGTGCCTGGTGGCTGGTCTGCTGGCTGGGCCGACTGGGTCTCCCCCTGGCCTTTTTCTTTTATTTTTTAACCTGCAGCTTAAATGATTTTTATAAAAATATTTAGCCAGTAGAAAAATATGATTCTTCCACCAACAATTTTCTAAAAATGTGTAGTAATTGATTCTGTAGAGTTTGACATTTATCAAAAACACAATCTGTTTTGGTATAATAAAATTATATTAAAAGCTTTTGTTTTCTCCTGTTTGGTTTTAAATAAATATGCTTAGCTAATAAAAACCATAGGAAACATTTTCCAAAATAATAAACTGAATTTATTTAAGCTTTGCAACATTTTTAAAAGCACCTTGTGATCTGTTTTGGTGTGAGCTATTATTTATTTATTCCTTTCTCGACGGTAGAGTTACCGAGTGACGGAGGATCCGGAGCGGAAGACCTCAAAGACCCCGGATACCTAGCTGACCAAGGCAAGCAGCCCTTTGACCATGACTTGAGCACAAACATTGTTGCACGCTAGTATAGTTGGCATTCTCCCGTTGCATGTGATCGCGATGCCGGTTCATCATTGTGGTGATGGTACCGAAGGCTTCTTCGAAGCACTTGCATGATAGTAATGTTATTCACATGGCTCCTCGGAGCACCAGCATGATGAGCTTGACCCTACCATCTACTAGGATCATGCTACTGTCATGCTGACTAGTAGAGTAAGATCATTGCACTGAGCTTGACCCTACCCCTTGAGGGTCATGTTATACCATGTTGAAAAGTAAAGATAGAGCATATTATCAGAAGCATGTTGATGAGTTAAATAAAGAGTTTATGAAAACCCCGTCGGGTGCCACTAATGCCCGAGGGTGATGATGAGTTGGTGATCACTTTTGGTGAAGTGATGCACCGGTGTTTTTGTGTGCGTATGGTTTCGAAAATGGGATTAGATTTATGATGTGTCGACCATCCCAACCTTACCAGTAGGACCACGATACCCCTTTATGGGACGGGGCTTTGTTGATTACTCTGGTCGGTACTAGCAAAGAGCCACATTACTAGTGGCGGGAGTGATCGGTGTCACACTCGTGATGGGGTCGTGCCAGGTAGGACGACTATGCCATTATTATGAGTTCCAGGCACACCGTTCGTCCCCGCATGGTTGATACAGTCCAGAGTCGGTGCTCGTAAGACGTACAACATGTGGGCTGGGTACCAATCGAGTGGACCTCTTTGTCTAGTATCGTTAGGGGAAAGATGATGATCGGGTACTTACCTCGGGTATATGTGATATACCACGAGTCGTGGATGACACGGAAGTTTCCCGTTTCTCGTGGGTCCAGCGTACTACCTCTGCAGAGTGTCAAACTATTCGAATAGCCGTCTCCACGGTCAAGGACAGTTGGGTGGTGCTGCTTAAACTACGTCCAGCGTTTCCGCATAAACCAAGTGTGTGTGTGAGTTCGGTGAATGGTGTTAATAACTGGAGTTACTTGAGGAATTGATATGACCAAGTTCGGTGACTTGGCATATAGGGTGAACCCGGTGTGTTCAACCCTTAGCAGATATGTTGATATCTGTAACCTGTTCTTCAAGAGTAATTCTTTAACTTGTTGCATATACATGATCATTCCACCCAGATGAGTTACAGTAAAGATGCATGATATTGTTATCCTTCACTTTCATGTTCATATCATGGGCTGTTTGCGAGTACATTCAAAGTACTCATTGGCTTGCCACTAGTTACATTATTGACCAGACATGGAAGGACCAGAGTTTGGCGAAGAGTACGCCGTCGGAGACGAACTTGCGATCTAGGACGCTTCCAAGTCAAAATGCCTATCGGTGTAGGCTTGATGGCATGGGCATCGCTTAGCCCCTTACGAGTTTCCGCTACTCGAAGTATCTGTTTAATTTGGCTGTAGGCCTCGCTCTTGAACCCGACCTTCTGGTCGTTTGATGTAATAATTTCGGTACTTGGATGTAAGACTCTATTATTCAGTATCTGTGTTCAGTGAACATTGATCCTTGGGGTCACTGGGCACGGCGAACTCGACTTGCTAGTCGGGGTCCACACAGAACTGGTATCAGAGCCATCCTGACTATAGGAAGCCTTAGATAGCATGGACGTTAGCCGAGAATGTTAGAACGCCAGCCTTGCACAAACTTTTGCACATACAACCTTCTGACCTCTATCCCATGCCTTGTAGATGGCTGTCGTACCTGAGACGCTTCTGGAGACCGGCTTTCCACTACTCCTGGTGGATTTTCTCGAGAAGTGCCACGTATGTCGCACGCCCAGCTTCCTCTACCACGAGCACTGGGTCAACGCCGACACTAAGGAATATCACATGGACGTGATAGTGAAGGCTAATGACTCCCCGTCTAGTTGGTTCTTTGAAGGACCACAGATGGGAGAGCTGATGTTGGCAGTGGAGACGGCCGCACGAGAGGCGCTAGTGCGTCTCCGCAGCATCCTCCCTGAGATGGATAATGAGCCAGTCACTCGTCACCTACCTTTCATTAAGGAAGGAGTGGATGGGAGTTGGACACTCACCCCAGCCATGGAGGATGGGATGCCATTAAGGTTTCAGACCTACTTCAGCCTCTCATCAGACACCCTGACGCACCTCCTGGTTAAGGAGTCAGTCAAGCTTCGCCAAGAGCTGCACCTAGTCAAGGGCCTGCTCCACACTGAGAAGATGCAGAATCGCAAAGTAAAGAAGGCAGGTGCACCTGAAGGGAGGACAGCTGTTGCTACTAAGGGTGGTGTGTTACCCATCCAGGCAGTCCCTCTTCGGAGTCGCCGCCTGACGGTGGAAGAGTACACTGAGATCTTCGCCGCCTCGCCTAAGAGACGCCGTGATGTGCAGATTCTTTCTTCCACTCCTATAAAGGAAGAAGATGTTGATGAAGATGAGGACGAAGACGAGGATCCTGTTGAATCCGCCTTTGAGACTGAGCAGTCCGCCGCGTAGGATTTAGCGTAGGCAAATAGGAGTACCCCGAGCATAGGGTATCCATGTATCCGTTTCTAATTTGCATATGTGTGCATGATATAAGTCACCTATTGCCTTAGGCAGCCTGTAAGTGACTACATCACCTACTTTTTATGAATGCAATTTCCGTTTGTCAAAAACTTTGGTTTTGAAAACTTGGCACTTGCACGTATTGGACCCCCTCTTACTAGGAGCGAATCCTTGTATTCCCGAGCAAGGTGGCATTTTGACCTGTCTGTTTCTATGACAGGATGGTGAACGCAACCCGCAACAGCACCTTTGGCAACCCCGGCGCCGGCTCCTAAGGGACACGGCAGGGAACCGAAGGAGAAGCTCACGCTGGAGGTCACCACGAGCAGCCTAGAGACCTTCCGCCACCACCTCCTCCTGAGAACTTGACGATGGCTCAGTTCCTTCAAGCTCTTCGGGAGGAGCGTCAAGCCAGCAATGCCGCTATTTAGCAGCTGACTGAAGTCCCGGTGGACAACCCGCCGCGGAATGGGAATGGCGGTGGCCGCTCTACTCTTTCTGAGTTCATGCGGACTACGCCCCCCATATTCACGAAGATGACTGAACCACTGGACACCGATGACTGGATCCGCACCATTGAAGACCTCCTTGCGCTGGTCAAGTGCACCGACGATCATGAGAATGTCCTTTATGCTTCTGACTGTCTCGGAGGTACCGCCAGGGCATGGTGGGATGGATTTAAGATCACGCGGATAGGGCAAGTCATCACTTGGGTGATGTTCAAGGAAGGATTTCGCACGGCTCACATTCCACCTCGACTGATGACCATTAAGAAGCGGGAATTCCGAGCCTTGAGGCAGGGCGGTGGAACTGTTAAGGAGTACCTGTAGAAGTTTAACCTCTTGTCGAGGTACACGCCCGAAGATGTTAACACCGAGGCCGCTAAGGTGGAACGCTTCATGGAAGGGTTACAGCAGTCCCTGCAATACCAGCTGGTGGTTTGCGACTTCCAGACTTTCAGCGAGCTCGTTAACAAGGCGCTTATGCTGGAAGACAAGCATTGTGCGATGGACAACACCCGCAAGCGCAAACTGATAGGCAGTGGAGGACCCAGTAGCACAAGACCAAGACCATGGCAGTCAGCACCTGCAAGACCCAACTTTTAGCAGCAGCAGTACAAGCACACGGTGTTCCGCCAGAATTATCAGCCTCAGCAGCAAGACAAGCCAGTAGTCAACCCGCCGAACAACGGTGGAGTCAAGACCAACCCTCCGGGGCAGGTCACCTGCTTTGGGTGTGGTCAGACCAGGCACTATTCCAGGCAGTGCCCCAACAAGAAGACCGACGCACCGCATCCCAATGCACCCAACCCTGGTCAAGGTGCACCAGGAAGGAACCCCACCCCCCGAAACCACCAGTTCAATGGCAGGGGCCGGATCAATCACATCACTGCAGAAGAGGCGCAGGAAGACCCGGACTGCATTCTGGGCACGTTCCTCGTCAACTCAACTCCAGCAACAGTGTTGTTTGATTGTGGTGCCTCGCATTCTTTTGTTACTCAAAGGTTCGCGAAGAAGTGTGGTTTAAAACCCACTCTACTCCGTGGACAAATGGCAATTCAAACCCCGGGAGCAATATTGAGGACCAACCTAGGGTGTAGAAGGGTCCAGATAGTTATCAATGGAACGAGTTTCTTGGCAGAACTCATTGTGCTTAAATCGCAAGGTGTAGAAGTAATCCTCGGCATGGATTGGTTGGCCAAGCACCAAATTCTTTTGGACTATGCCAACAGGGCCATTACCATGACAAGCAACCAAGGGGCAAGGTCAAGTTTGTCTCCGAGCCGGTATCGGCTCAAGTGCCTCGAGTCAACAGTCTATCCGAGGTAGAGCTTGATCAAGTGCCTCTAGCCTGTGAATACCCGGACGTCTTTCCTGATGAGCTACCCGGAATGCCTCCCGATCGAGACATCGAGTTCATCATCGAGCTCATGCCCGGATCAACGCCTATATATAAAAAGCCTTACAGGATGGGTTCCGAAGAGTTGGCAGAGCTGAAGAAGCAGCTGGATGAGCAACTCAGGAAAGGGTTCATCCGTCCAAGTGCATCACCTTGGGGATCACCTGTTCTATTTGTTTCAAAGAAGGATGGTACCATTCGACTCTGCGTCGATTACCGTTCTCTTAATGAAGTCACAATTAAGAACAAGTACCCGCTCCCCAAGATCGAAGACCTGTTTGACCAGTTAAACGGGGCGAGGGTATTTTCCAAGATCGATCTTCGATCGGGATATTACCAGTTGAAGATTCGACCCGAAGATATACCCAAGACTTCAGTCGTGACCCGATACGGTGTATATGAATGCACTGTCATGCCCTTCGGTTTCACAAATGCCCCAGCCTACTTCATGTACCTCATGAACAAGGTCTTCATGGAATATTTGGACAAGTTTGTCATCGTGTTCATCGATGACATATTAATCATCTCCTAGTCCGAAGAGGAGCATGAGCAACACCTGAGGTTAGTTCTGGGAAAGCTTCGAGAGCACCAGCTTTATGCCAAATTCAGCAAGTGTCAGTTCTGGTTGAACGAAGTTGGATTTCTGAGTCATACCCTGACGGCAAGCGGTTGGCCGTAGATCAGTCGAAGATTACTACAGTGACCAACTGGGAATCACCAAAGGACGTGAAGGATGTCAGGAGTTTCCTCGGGCTCGCGGGATTCTACCGCAAGTTTGTAGAAGGTTTCTCCAGCATCGCTCGACCTATGACTCACCTCTTGAAGAAAGGCCGAAAGTTCGAGTGGACACCGGTGTGTGAAGAAAGTTTCCAGGAGTTGAAGAAGAGGCTAACTATTGCCCCGGTATTGGCTACCCCAGACATCAACATGGAATTCGTAATATATTGTGATGCCTCTGGAACCGGGCTCGGTGGAGTCCTGATGCAAGATGGCAGGGTCGTGGCGTACTTGTCACGGCAACTGCGACGGCATGAGAACAACTACGCCACCCATGATCTCGAGCTAGCAGCTGTAGTGCATGCTCTGAAGACGTGGCGACATTACCTTCTGGGGAAGCGATGTGAGATATATACAGACCACAAAAGTCTTAAATATATCTTCACTCAAAGGGAGCTGAATATGAGGCGGCGGAGATGGCTTTAGTTAATCAAGGATTACGACCTCAGCATTCAATATCATCCCGGCAAGGAGAACGTGGTAGCCGATGCCTTAAGCCGGAAGGCAGGCTCCTTGAACGTCATGCTCAAGGAAAGGTTACCCGTCTTGTATGAAGAGATGGAGGGCTTCGGGCTTGAGATAGTCGAACCAGGATACCTGGCCAACCTCGAAGTCAAGCCTACTCTGGAAGACTACATCAAGGAAGCCGAGAAGGGACACAAGAGTATCGAAGGCCTCAAGAGGAAGGTGCGAGAAGGCAAAGCCCCCGGATTCTCGATTGATGTGCAAGGAGTACTGTGGTACGGGAAGCGCTTATGCATACCTAACAAGGCTGAACTTAAGGACTTGATCCTGCAAGAGGCTCATGACACACCGTACTCTATCCATCCAGGTGGTACCAAGATGTACCAAGACCTCCGAGAACGATTCTGGTGGCATGGCAGGAAGAGGGAAATTGGCTCCTATGTCGCTAAATGCGATGTATGCTAGCGAGTCAAGGCTGAACACCAGCGACCTGCTGGATTGCTGCAACCTCTTGAAGTGCCGGAATGGAAGTGGGATAAGGTTGGCATGGACTTCATCACCGGGTTGCCCCGGTCGAATAAGGGTCATAACTCCATTTGGGTCATAGTCGATCATTTGACCAAGGTGGCCCATTTCATCCCCGTTAACACCACCTACGATGGCAGCCAGCTAGCCAGTCTATACATTCATCGAGTGGTGAGTCTCCATGGAGTTCCCAAGGAGATCGTGTCCGACCGCGGCACGCAATTCACCTCAAGATTCTCGAAGAAGTTTCAAGAAGCTCTCGGAACCAAACTCTCCTTCAGTACGGCTTTCCACCCGCAAACGGGCGGACAGACCGAGAGGGTAAACCAGATACTTGAGGACATGCTCCGCGCCTGTGTTTTGGCTCATGGTGCCAAGTGGGAAGATTGCCTGCCATTTGCTGAGTTTTCTCAGAACAACAGCTACCAGTCCAGTCTTCAGATGGCCCTATTCGAAGCGTTATATGGGCGGAAGTGCCGCACCCCGCTCAATTGGTCCGAAACCGGCGAAGGACTAGTTTTCGGACAAGAAGCACCCCAGGAAGCAGGGGACAAGGTTCAGCTTGTCCGAGAAAACTTGGAGGCAGCTAAGTCAAGGCAGAAGAGCTATGCGGACCCTCGCCGCAGAGATGTGGAGTTTGTTCCCGGAGACCAGGTGTACTTGCGAGTCACACCTCTCAAGGGGACCAAGCGTTTCCACGTCAAGGGGAAGCTAGCTCCCAGGTTTATTGGACCCTTCAAGGCGCGTGGAAGTCGCTTACCAGTTGGAGCTACCTCCTGAGCTTTCGGGTGTGCACAACGTGTTTCACGTGTCACAGCTCCGGAAGTGTTTACAAGTGCCAATCCGTCCCGATCTTTACAAGGACATTGATCATCAAGCTATTAACCTTCAACCGGACCTTACGTACCGCGAGAAAGCGATCCGCATTTTGGATGAAACCGAACGTTGCACCAGAAGCCGCACCATCAAGTTTTTCAAGGTTCAGTGGAGCAACCATAACGAAGCAGAAGCCACGTGGGAACGTGAAGACTATCTCCGATCAGAATTTCCCGAGCTATTTAACGCTTAGCTTAGGAATCTCGGGGACGAGATTCTTGTAAGAGGGATAGGTTTGTCACACCCTGTTTTTCATCACAAGTATTTTACGTTGCAAAAATCAGAGCTTGTTAAAACTTTTTCAGATAATGTTGTGAGTGCAATGTCAGCCCTTGTATGAGTGAATGCTTGCTTGCCTGATGACTCAACCCATGAAAAACATATTATTTTGCTCTCTTCAAAAACCCTTTTTCCTTTATATCAAGATCACCTTCATCATGTTGGGATACACTACTAGCTCATGAAGCCAAGTGGAACTTCCAACCAAAGTTGGTGATCGGATCCTAATATTATTTTCATTCATTAAAAACATTAATTGGTGATTTAAAATATTATTTTCCTATTTTATATTTATGTCTGTTTCTAAGCCCAGGAAGGATATTCCCACAAGGAAAATTGCTTTCCTGCCTTAGAAAATTCTGAGTAAATTCATGGAAGCTCAGAAGGACATATTTTCCATATATAAGATTTTCAACCCTATTTTATATTAATATTATTTGAGTAAAACCCTGAAAACCATTTCTGTCTGTTTTACCTTTTTGAGATGTTTCCAAAGGAAATGATCTCAATAAATTCCCATAAAATTACAGGAGCCCTCCCAAGACATATTAGGTGCTCACATAAAATCTCACCTAGATCCAAGGTGGGGAAGTGCACCTAATGAGCCTAAAACCCTCTGTGTCCACAGAAGAGTTGGAACAACTCTACATTGCAAAGTTTCTCCAATGGAGCTAAAACTTTGCAGAGGTGTTTGTCACCCCAAACGAGGAACCCACATCAAAGATGGGATTTGTGAGACTCTGTTTGGCCACACTTCCTTTGTAAAGGACAGTACTGGTCATTTTGAAGCATTTTCAAGTTTACAAAGCTAAACATGTTCAATGGAGCCCAAATTTGGTAAAACCCCATGTTTTTACCCCAAGACCAAACCTGTTAAGTTTCAGTTCCAGTGGTGGAGTGGAAGCACCCCAAATCACTGTCGAACACCTACTGACAGGAAGGTAAAAACCCTCCTAGCCACTGTTTTACCTAATGTCAAAGCCCCAAACTTGGTGAGTTAGAGCCCCAGAACACCCTGAGCACCCAGTCAACCTGCCCCTCCCCAACTCCAAGCACTAGTGACAAGATCATCAATTTCAGCCGCAGGCCAGTGCTGGCAACACTGGTGTTCCTTGCCTCCTTTGACCAGCTCGTGCTCCCACTAACACACAACGGCTAGGCACACTCCCAGCAACACTCAGGACATGGAGGACACGTCCAAAGGGCCACAGAGCGCGCCAGCATGCCGTGGCATGCCAAAACTGCGCTCTAGACGCGCTACAGAGAACCTGCAGCAAGGGGACGTTGCCTCAGCTAGTTCCAACCCCCCAGTAATGTCCAAACGCTCCCCCAACACCCACTATGTGCAAAGCTACCATCAGGGCCCCCCTCTCCTCGCGCAAGATCTTAGTTGACACGTGCCCATGCGCGCCCGACGCGGCCAAGCATGCACGGTCGCTGCGGCTCGACCCCACTCGCTCTCCCTCTGCGGACGATGCACCAGGAGGTCCTAAACCACGTCCCGAACCCGTGGTTTCGCGGCCAGCACCTCACTGTGCTCGCACACACGCCACAGTGAGTCACCGGCGCGCCCGAGTCGGCTCACCGACGCTGGCCTATAAATAGGTCCCCCTCGGCACCCCAGCACCCCCCAGGCAGTTTCAGCACAACCACCAGACTCCTCCTAGCCTCACAATCGAGCTCGCAGAGCCCTGGTGCTCGAGATCGACCGAGGCCCCTCCGCCTCGGAGCTCCGGTCGATCTCTGGCTACACGCCGGCTCCTGCACCGCCCGACCTCCCATTGCACTCCCCTTGACGCCAGGACCATTTCCCCTAACATCCCGGAGCGAATCCGTGCCCGTTGCCACTAGCTCGATGCCAACCTGAAACCTAGGCCGCACGCGCCTGGTGGCTGGTCTGCTGGCTGGGCCGACTGGGTCTCCCCCCTGGCCTTTTTCTTTTATTTTTTAACCTGCAGCTTAAATGATTTTTATAAAAATATTTAGCCAGTAGAAAATATGATTCTTCCACCAACAATTTTCTAAAAATGTGTAGTAATTGATTCTGTAGAGTTTGACATTTATCAAAAACAGAATCTGTTTTGGTATAATAAAATGATATTAAAAGCATTTGTTTGCTCCTGTTTGCTTTTAAATAAATATGCTTAGCTAATAAAAACCATAGGAAACATTTTCAAAAATAATAAACTGAATTTATTTAAGCTTTGCAACATTTTTAAAAGCACCTTGTGATCTGTTTTATTTATTCCTTTCTCGATGGTAGAGTTACCGAGTGATGGAGGATCCGGAGCGGAAGACCTCGAAGACCCCGGATACCTAGCTGACCAAGGCAAGCAGGCCTTTGACCATGACTTGAGCACAAACATTGTTGCATGCTAGTATATTTGGCATTCTCCCATTGAATGTGATCACGATGCCGGTTCATCATTGTGGTGATGGTACCGAAGGCTTCTTCGAAGCACTTGCATGATAGTAATATTATTCACATGGCTCCTCGGAGCACAAGCATGATGAGCTTGACCCTACCATCTATTAGGATCATGCTACTATCATGCTGACTATTAGAGTAAGATCATTGCACTGAGCTTCACCCTACCCCTTGAGGGTCATGTTATACCATGTCGACAAGTAAAGATAGAGAATATTATTACAAGCATGTTGATGAGTTAAATAAGGAGTTTATGAAAACCCCGTCGGGTGCCTCTAATGCCCGAGGGTGATGATGAGTTGGTGATCAGTTTTGGTGAAGTGATGCACCGGTGTTTTGTGTGAGTATGGTTTCGGAAATGGGATTAGATTTATGATGTGTCGACCGTCCCAACCTTACCAGTACGACCACGATACCCCTTTATGGGACGGGGCTTTGTTGATTACTCTGGTCGGTACTAGCAAAGAGCCACATTACTAGTGGCGGGAGTGATCGGTGTCACTCTCGTGATGGGGTCGTGCCAGGTAGGACGACTATACCATTATTATGAGTTCCAGGCACACCGTTGGTCCCCGCATGGTTGATACAGTCCAGAGTCGGTGCTCGTAAGACGAACAACATGTGGGCTGGGTACCAATCGAGTCGACCTCTTTGTCTAGTATCGTCAGGGGAAAGATGATGATCGAGTACTTACCTCGGGCATATGTGATATACCGCGAGTCGTGGATGACACGGAAGTTTCCCGTTTCTCGTGGGTCCAGCGTACTACCTCTGCAGAGTGTCAAACTATTCGAATAGCCGTGTCCACGGTCAAGGACAGTTGGGTGGTGCTGCTTAAACTACGTCCAGCATTTCCGCATAAACCAAGTGTGTGTGGTGAGAGTTCGGTGAATGGTGTTAATAACCGGAGTTACTTGAGGAATTGATATGACCAAGTTCGGTGACTTGGCATATAGGGTGAACCCGGTGTGTTCAACCCTTAGCAGATATGTTGATATCCGTAAGCTGTTCTTCAAGAATAATTCTTTAACTTGTTGCATATACATGATCATTCCACCTAGATGAGTTACACTAAAGATGCATGATATTTTTATCCTTCACTTTCATTGTTCATATCACGGCTGTTTGCGAGTACATTCAAAGTACTCATTGCCTTGCCACTTGTTATATTATTGACCAGACATGGAAGGACTGGAGTTTGGCGACGAGTACGCCGTCGGAGACAAACCTGCGATCTAGGACGCTTCCAAGTCGGAATGCATGTCGGTGTAGGCTTGATGGCATGGGCACCGCTTAGCCCCTCGAGTTTCCGCTACTCGATGTATCTGTTTAATTTGGCTTTAGGCCTCGCTCTTGAACCCGACCTTCTGGTCGTTTGATGTAATAATTTCCGTACATGGATGTAAGACTCTATTATTCAGTATCTGTGTTCAGTGAACATTGATCCTTGGGGTCACTGGGCACGGCGAACTCAACTTGCTAGTCGGGGTCCCCACACGATGACGTTGTTGTTGTTGTTGTTATTGTTATTGTTGTTGTTGTTGTTGTTGTTGTTGTTGTTGTTGTTGTTGTTGCCAATGCTATCGATGTTGTCGTTCTTGTCGTTGTTGTTGTTGTCGTTATCATTCTCGTC
>NC_058524.1:328809888-328812388 GCF_904849725.1 Hordeum vulgare subsp. vulgare | reverse complement strand
TGTTGTTGTTATTGTTGTTGTTGTCGTTGTTGTTGTGGTGGTGGTGGTGGTGGTAGTGGTTGTTGTTGTTGTTATTGTTGTTGTTGTTTTTATTGTTGCCATCATCGTCGTCGTCGTCATTATCATCGTCATCGTTGTTGTTGTTGTTGTTGTTGTTGTTGTTGTCCTTGGTGTTGTCCTTGTCGTCGTCGTCGTCTTCATTGTTGTTGTTGTTGTTATTGTTTTTGTCGTTGATGTCGTTGTTGTCGTTGTTGTCGTTGTTGTCGCTATTGTTGTTCTTGTCATTGTTCTCGTTGTTCTTGTCGTTGTCGTTGTTGTCGTCGTTGTGGTCGTCGTCATTGTTGTTATTGGTGTTGTTTTTTATGTTATTGTTGTTATTGTTGTTGCTATCGTCGTCATTGTCATGTTCGTTGTTGTTGTTGTTGTTGTCGTTGTTATTGCTGCTGCTATCATTGTTGTCGTTGTTGTTAATATTGTCGTCGTCATTGTTGTTGTTGTTGTTGTTGTTTTCATTGTTCTCGTTGTTCTCGGCATTGTCGTTGTCGTTGTTGTCGTCGTTGTCTTCATCGTTGTTGTTATTGTTGTTGTTGTTTTTTGTTGTTGTTGTTTTTGTTGTTGTTGTTGTTATTGTTGATGTTGTTGTTATTGTTGTTGTTGTTGTTGTCGTTGTCGTTGTTGTTATTGTTGTCTTTGTTGTTGTTGTTGTCGATGTTGTTGTTGTTGTTTTCGTTGTTATTGTTGTTCTTGTTGTTGTTGATGATGATGATGTTGTTGTTCTTGTCTTCGTCATCGTCGTCGTCGTCGTTGTCATCGTCGTCATCGTCGTCGTTTTTGTCGTCTTTGTGATCATCGTCATTGACATCGTCGTCATTGTTGTTCTTGCTCTTGTTGTTGTTCTTGATGTTTTTCTTGTTGTTCTTGTTGTTGTTGTCGTCATCATCATAGTTTCGTTGTGTTGTTGTTATTATTGTTATTGTGGTCATTCTAGTCTTTGTAAATGTTGTTGTGGTTGTTCTCATCGTTATCGTTGTGGTTGTTGTCGTCGTCGTACTTGTTGTTGTCATTGTTGTCTATGAGGTCGTTGTCGTTGTGGTCGTCGTTATCGTTGTGGTCGTTGCTGTTGTCGTTGTTGTCGTTGTTGTCATTGTTTTCGTTGTTGTCATTGTTGTCGATGTTGCCGTTGTTGTTCTTGTTGTTGTTGTTGTTGTTCTCGTAATTGTCGTTGGTTTCGTTGTTCTTGTCGTTTTCCTCGTTGTCGTTTTTGTCGTCATGGTGATCGTCATCATCGTCGGCGTTGTTATTGTTGTTGTCGTTGTTGTTGTGGTTGTTGTTGTTGTTGTTGTTGTTGTTGTTGTTGTTGGTGGTGGTGTTGTTTTTGTTGTTGTTGTTGGTGTTGTTGTCATCGTCGTCGCCGTTGTCTTCATCATCATCGTCGTCATCCTTGTGGTCATCGTAGTCTTCGTTGTTGTCATCATTGTCGTCGTTGTCGTCGTCATCGTGGTTGTTGTTGTTGTTGTTGTCGTCGTAGTTGTTGTTTTTTGTTTTTGTTGTCGTTGTTATTGTTTTCGTCGTCTTCGTTGTCATTGTTGTTGTTGTTGTCGTCATCGTTGCTTTCGCTGTTGTCATTGTTCTCTATGTTGTCGTCGTTGCTGTTGTTGTCATTGTTGTTTTGTTCTCGCCGTTGTCATTATCGTCATCGTTGTTGTTGTAGTCGTCGTCCTTGTTCTCATTGCTCTCTCTTTTGTCATTTTTGTTGTTGTTGTTGTCGATGTTGTTGTTCTAGAAGTTGTCGTTGTTGTCGTCGTCGTCGTCATCGTCGTTGTCGTCCGCTTCATCGTCGTCGTCCTTGTTGTTGTTGTTGTTGTTGTTGTTGTTGTTGTCGTGGTGGTCGTGGTGGTGGTGGTGATGGTTGTTGTTGTTGTTATTGTTGTTGTTGTTATTGTTATTGTTGCCATCACCGTCGTCGTTGTCATCGTTATCGTCCTCGTCGTCATTGCCATCGTCATCGTTGTTGTTGTTGTTGTTGTTGTTGTTCTCGTCGTTGTCGTTGTTGTCGTCACTGTCGTCATCGTTGTTGTTTTTGTTGTTACCATTGTTGTCATCACGGTCGTCATCGTTGTTGTTTTTGTTTCCTTAGTAGTTGTCGTTCTCAACGTCATCGTCATCGTTGTTGTTGTTGTTGTTGTTGTTGTCCTTGTTGTTGTCCTTGTCGTCGTCGTCGTCTTCATTGTTGTTGTTGTTGTTATTGTTGTTGTCGTTGATGTCGTTGTTGTCGTTGTTGTCGCTATTGTTGTTCTTGTCGTTGTTCTCGTTGTTCTTGTCGTTGTCGTTGTTGCCGTCGTTGTGGTCGTCGTCATTGTTGTTGTTGGTGTTGTTGTTCTTGTTCTTGTTGTTATTGTTGTTGTTATCGTCGTCGTTGTCATGTTCGTTGTTGTTGTTGTTGTTGTTGTTGTCATTGTCGTTGTTATTGTTGTTGCTATCATTGTTGTCGTTGTTGTTG
>NC_058524.1:328747388-328797388 GCF_904849725.1 Hordeum vulgare subsp. vulgare | reverse complement strand
CCAGAAAGGGAACAACCTATATACTCTGAAATATCATCTAAAATATTTATCACTAATGTGTCGTGTCGCGACACTTCTCCTCGCGGCGCTTGGGTCCTTTGCCGGGGCCTCAGATCCCTGACAAGTAGGAGACTATACTCTTCCGGCAACTTCCCCTTCGGCAAGGTATTTGTCGATAGTTCTCGACTGTCGTATAAGAGGGGGGTTGCCGGAGCATAACTCCTTTTCCTGTTTTGCCTGGTCGTGCTGACGGAACCCCCGACCGCACCTTTGGCGAAGACGTGATGCTTCCGGCGGGGAAAGCGTTCGGCTGGAGTGCGTGCCTGGGTTCCGGGGCCCGTAGGCGCATTCCCGAAGGCGCATTCTTCGTGGAGGTGCGTCGGTCGGAGTATGCGTCGGAGGCCTCGCCGGAGCCCCTAGGCACACCCTCGACAGCAGCGCACTGTCCCGGAGCGGTGCGTTAGCCTGATGCCTTCGAGCTCGAGGTCTCACTACTGAAATTCAGAAATTTGCCGTCCGCCATGGCAGACGGCAAAGGCTTTGCCGTCGGTCAGCAGACGACAAACTAGACGGTAAAAAAAATCCAGTGAAGATGTTCTTTGCCGTCTGCTTTTTTAAAGCGGACGGCACAGAATCTTTGGCATGAGGGGGCAGACGGCAAACTAAATGGGACGGCACATACAGCAACGGCCCCGTTAAGTGTTAACGGCAGGCCTCCTCTCTTTGTTGTGTGCCATCCCCCCTTTGCCATGTGGGGGCAGACGGCAAAGAGGGGAGAGAGAGGGGGCTGATTCCCCCCCTTTGCCGTCTACCTACCCCCCTTTGCCATGTGGGGGCAGACGACAAAGAAGGGAGAGAGGGGGGGTAGATTCCCCCCTTTGCCGTCTACCATCCCCCCTTTGCCATGTGGGGCAGACGACAAAGGGGGGAACCAGACCCTTTTTAATTTATATGTCAGGATATATATATATATGTCAGGATATATATATATATATATTTGACATAAATAAATTTCTTTCCGTACTCATAACCATATTAAAATAACTCTCATCCATAGTGCATACTTATTATGCAAGTTGCATCCGTACCCAACCATATATTACACCAGTTTCATCCACATGCATACAAAGTTTCATATATATCCATATACTACAATAGTTTCAATACAAGCCATGGTACAAGAAATCATCTTCAAGCATTCCATCAATATAATCCAAGCTTCCCGTGAAGTGAAGGTAATCTGCAAAATGACAAATAAGAAAGTTAGAAGAATAATAATAGATGAAGAAGTGTATATATAGGTTATTTCGGAGAGAAATTAGCTAAGTATAGACCATTTAGTAGTTAACTAAGCTAATTATGTCATTTAGCTGGAACCCTAGCTAATTATAGGTCGCTTTGGAGTTAACTTGGGTAATATAGGTCATTCCGGAGCAAACTATGCTTATTAAGCCATTTTGGATCTAGCTAGGCTAATTATAGGCCATTTAATACCTAAATTAGGGGGAATAGGTCATCTTGCAGCTACGTAAGCGTTATTATGTCATTTAGGAGATAACTTAGCTAACTATAGGTCATTTTTTATTAAATAGGTTATTTTGGAGGTAACTAAGCTAATTATGTCATTTCGTAGGATAATTAGCCAATTTAGCCTTTCTTGGATGAGTCTAAGCTACGTAGAAGAATAGAAAGAGAAGAAGAAGTAAATGAGGGAGGAGGAGGAGGAGGAGGAGGAGAAAGAGAAGGAAGAGGAGAAGAAGAAGAAAAGAAGGAGAAGGAGAAGGAGGAATAAGGAGGAAGAAGAAGGAGAAGGAGGAGCTCCTTCTCCTTCTTCTCCTCTTTCTTCTCCTTCTTCTTATCCTCCTCCTTATCCTTCTTCTTCTTCTCCTCTTCTTCTTCTTCCTTCCTTTCATTTTTCCTGTTTCTTCTCCTCTTGTCCCCTTCTTAGGGCTAAATTGGCAAAGAATGCCTTTTTGTAGCTAATTATGTCATTTCGAGGATAATTAGCTAAGTATAGGTCATGTTTTTTTTAAATAGACCATTTAGGAGCTAACTAAGCTAATTATGTTATCTAGGTGGAATCCTAGCTTACTATAGGTCGTTTCGGAGCTAACTTGGGTAAAATAGGTCATGCCGTAGCAAACTATGCTTATTAAGCCATTTTGCATCTAGCTAGGCTAATTATAGGCCATTTAATACCTAAGTTAGGGGGAATAGGTCATCTTGCAGCTACGTAAGCCTTATTATGTCATTTAAGAGAGAACTTAGCTAACTATAGGTCATTTTTGATTAAATAGGTCATTTTGGAGCAAACTAAGCTAGTTATGTCCTTTCGTAGGATAATTAGCCAATTTAGCTTTTCTTGGATGAGTCTAAGCTACGTAGAAGAAGAGAAAGAGAAGAAGAAGTAAATGAGGGAGGAGGAGGAGGAGGAGAAGGAGAAGGAAGAGGAGAAGAAGAAGAAAAGAAGAAGGAGAAGAAGCAGGAGAAGGAGGAAGGAGGAAGAAGAAGGAGAAGGAGGAGCTCCTTCTCCTTCTTCTCCTTCTTCTTGTCCTCCTCCTTCTCCTTCTTCTTCTTCTCTTCTTCTTCTTCTTCCTTCCTTTCATTTTTCCTCTTTCTTCTCCTCTTGTCCCCTTCTTCGGGCTAAATTGGCTAAGAATGCCTTTTTGGAGCTAATTATGTCATTTTGAGGATAATTAGCGAAGTATAGGTCATGTTTTATTAAAGAGACCATTTAGGAGCTAACTAAGCTAATTATGTCATCTAGGTGGAACCCTAGCTAAATATAGGTCGTTTCGGAGCTAACTTGGGTAAAATAGGTCATTCCGGAGCAAACTATGCTTATTAAGCCATTTTGGATCTAGCTAGGCTAATTATAGGCCATTTAATACCTAAATTAGGGGGAATAGGTCATCTTGCAGCTACGTAAGCCTTATTATGCCATTTAGGAGAGAACTTAGCTAACCGTAGGTCATTTTTTGATTAAATAGGTCATTTTGGAGCTAACTAAGCTAATTATGTCATTTCGTAGGATAATTAGCCAATTTAGCCTTTCTTGGATGAGTCTAAGCTACGTAGAAGAAGAGAAAGAGAAGAAGAAGTAAATGAGGGAGGAGGAGGTGGAGGAGGAGGAGAAGAAGGAGAAGGAAGAGGAGAAGAAGAAGAAAAGAAGAAGGAGAAGGACAAGGAGGAAGAAGGAGGAAGAAGAAGGAGAAGGAGGAGCTCCTTCTCCTTCTTCTCCTTCTTCTTATCCTCCTCCTTCTCCCTCTTCTTCGTCTCCTCCTCTTCTTCTTCCTTCGTTTCATTTTTCCTCTTTCTTCTCCTCTTGTCCCCTTCTTCGGGCTAAATTGGCTAAGAATGCCTTTTTGGAGCTAATTATGTCAGTTCGAGGATAATTAGCTAAGTATTGTCATGTTTTATTAAAAAGACCATTTAGGAGCTAACTAAGCTAATTATGTCATCTAGGTGGAACTCTAGCTAACTATAGGTCGTTTCGGAGCTAACTTGGGTAAAATAGGTCATTCGTGAGCAAAGTATGCTTATTAAGCCATTTTGGATCTGGCTAGGCTAATTATAGGCCATTTAATACCTAAATTAGGGGGAATCTGTCATCTTGCAGCTACGTAAGCCTTATTATGTCATTTAGGAGAGAACTTAGCTAACTGTAGGTCATTTTTGATTAAATAGGTCATTTTGGAGCTAACTAAGCTAATTATGTCATTTCGTAGGATAATTAGCCAATTTAGCCTTTCTTGGATGAGTCTAAGCTACGTAGAAGAAGAGAAAGAGAAGTAGAAGTAAATGAGGGAGGAGGAGGAGGAGGAGGAGAAGGAGAAGGAAGAGGAGAAGAAGAAGAAAAGAAGAAGGAGAAGGAGAAGGAGGAAGGAGGAAGAAGAAGGAGAAGGAGGAGCTCCTTCTCCTTCTTCTCCTTCTTTTTATCCTCCTCCTTCTCCTTCTTCTTCTTCTCCTCTTCTTCTTCTTCCTTCGTTTCATTTTTCCTCTTTCTTGTCCTCTTGTCCCCTTCTTCGGGCTAAATTGGCTAAGAATGCCTTTTTGGAGCTAATTATGTCATTTCGAGGATATTTAGCTAAGTATAGGTCATGTTTTATTAAATAGACCATTTAGGAGCTAACTAAGCTAATTATGTCATCTAGGTGGAACTCTAGCTAACTATAGGTCGTTTCGGAGCTAACTTGGGTAAAATAGGTCATTCGTGAGCAAAGTATGCTTATTAAGCCATTTTGGATCTGGCTAGGCTAATTATAGGCCATTTAATACCTAAATTAGGGGGAATCTGTCATCTTGCAGCTACGTAAGCCTTATTATGTCATTTAGGAGAGAACTTAGCTAACTGTAGGTCATTTTTGATTAAATAGGTCATTTGGAGCTAACTAAGCTAATTATGTCATTTCGTAGGATAATTAGCCAATTTAGCCTTTCTTGGATGAGTCTAAGCTACGTAGAAGAAGAGAAAGAGAAGTAGAAGTAAATGAGGGAGGAGGAGGAGGAGGAGGAGAAGGAGAAGGAAGAGGCGAAGAAGAAGAAAAGAAGAAGGAGAAGGAGAAGGAGGAAGGAGGAAGAAGAAGGAGAAGGAGGAGCTCCTTCTCCTTCTTCTCCTTCTTTTTATCCTCCTCCTTCTCCTTCTTCTTCTTCTTCCTTCGTTTCATTTTTCCTCTTTCTTGTCCTCTTGTCCCCTTCTTCGGGCTAAATTGGCTAAGAATGCCTTTTTGGAGCTAATTATGTCATTTCGAGGATATTTAGCTAAGTATAGGTCATGTTTTATTAAATAGACCATTTAGGAGCTAACTAAGCTAATTATGTCATCTAGGTGGAACTCTAGCTAACTATAGGTCGTTTCGGAGCTAACTTGGGTAAAATAGGTCATTCGTGAGCAAAGTATGCTTATTATGCCATTTTGGATCTGGCTAGGCTAATTATAGGCCATTTAATACCTAAATTAGGGGGAACCTGTCATCTTGCAGCTACGTAAGCCTTATTATGTCATTTAGGAGAGAACTTAGCTAACTGTAGGTCATTTTTGATTAAATAGGTCATTTTGGAGCTAACTAAGCTAATTATGTCATTTCGTAGGATAATTAGCCAATTTAGCCTTTCTTGGATGAGTCTAAGCTACGTAGAAGAAGAGAAAGAGAAGTAGAAGTAAATGAGGGAGGAGGAGAAGGAGGAGGAGAAGGAGAAGGAAGAGGAGAAGAAGAAGAAAAGAAGAAGGAGAAGGAGAAGGAGGAAGGAGGAAGAAGAAGGATCCTTCTCCTTCTTCTCCTTCTTTTTATCCTCCTCCTTCTCCTTCTTCTTCTTCTCCTCTTCTTCTTCTTCCTTCCTTTCATTTTTCCTCTTTTTTCTCCTCTTGTCCCCTTCTTCGGGCTAAATTGGCTAAGAATGCCTTTTTGGAGCTAATTATGTCATTTCGAGGATATTTAGCTAAGTATAGGTCATGTTTTATTAAATAGACCATTTAGGAGCTAACTAAGCTAATTATGTCATCTAGGTGGAACTCTAGCTAACTATAGGTCGTTTCGGAGCTAACTTGGGTAAAATAGGTCATTCGTGAGCAAAGTATGCTTATTAAGCCATTTTGGATCTGGCTAGGCTAATTATAGGCCATTTAATACCTAAATTAGGGGGAATCTGTCATCTTGCAGCTACGTAAGCCTTATTATGTCATTTAGGAGAGAACTTAGCTAACTGTAGGTCATTTTTGATTAAATAGGTCATTTTGGAGCTAACTAAGCTAATTATGTCATTTCGTAGGATAATTAGCCAATTTAGCCTTTCTTGGATGAGTCTAAGCTACGTAGAAGAAGATAAAGAGAAGTAGAAGTAAATGAGGGAGGAGGAGGAGGAGGAGGAGAAGGAGAAGGAAGAGGAGAAGAAGAAGAAAAGAAGAAGGAGAAGGAGAAGGAGGAAGGAGGAAGAAGAAGGAGAAGGAGGAGCTCCTTCTCCTTCTTCTCCTTCTTTTTATCCTCCTCCTTCTCCTTCTTCTTCTTCTCCTCTTCTTCTTCTTCCTTCCATTCATTTTTCCTCTTTCTTCTCCTCTTGTCCCCTTCTTCGGGCTAAATTGGCTAAGAATGTCTTTTTGGAGCTAATTATGTCATTTCGAGGATATTTAGCTAAGTATAGGTCATGTTTTATTAAATAGACCATTTAGGAGCTAACTAAGCTAATTGTGTCATCTAGGTGGAACCCTAGCTAAATATAGGTCGTTTCGGAGCTAACTTGGGTAAAATAGGTCATTCCGGAGCAAACTATGCTTATTAAGCCATTTTGGATCTAGCTAGGCTAATTATAGGCCATTTAATACCTAAATTAGGGGGAATAGGTCATCTTGCAGCTACGTAAGCCTTATTATGCCATTTAGGAGAGAACTTAGCTAATTGTAGGTCATTTTTGATTAAATAGGTCATTTTGGAGCTAACTAAGCTAATTATGTCATTTCGTAGGATAATTAGCCAATTTAGCCTTTCTTGGATGAGACTAAGCTACGTAGAAGAAGAGAAAGAGAAGAAGAAGTAAATGAGGGAGGAGGAGGACGAGGAGGAGGAGGAGAAGGAGAAGGAAGAGGAGAAGAAGAAGAAAATAAGAAGGAGAAGGAGAAGGAGGAAGAAGGAGGAAGAATAAGGAGAAGAGGAGCTCCTTCTCCTTCTTCTCCTCCTTCTCCTTATCCTCCTCCTTCTCCTTCTTCTTCTTCTCCTCTTCTTCTTCTTCCTTCCTTTCATTTTTCCTCTTTCTTCTCCTCTTGTCCCCTTCTTCGGGCTAAATTGGCTAAGAATGCCTTTTTGGAGCTAATTATGTCATTTCGAGGATAATTAGCTAAGTATAGGTCATGTCTTATTAAATTAACCATCTAGGAGCTAACTAAGCTAATTATGTCATCTATGTGGAACCCTAGCTAACTATAGATCGTTTCGGAGCTAACTTGGTAAAATAGGTCATTCGGGAGCAAACTATGCGTATTAAGCCATTTTGGATCTAGCTAGGCTAATTATAAGCCATTTAATACCTAAATTAGGGGGAATAGGTCATCTTGCAGCTACGTAAGCCTTATTATGTCATTTCGGAGAGAACTTAGCTAACTGTAGGTCATTTTTGATTAAATAGGTCATTTTGGACCTAACTAAGCTAATTATGTCATTTCGTAGGATAATTAGCCAATTTAGCCTTTCTTGGATGAGTCTAAGCTACGTAGAAGAAGAGAAAGAGAAGAAGAGGTAAATGAGGGAGGAGGAGGAGGAGGAGGAGGAGAAGAAGGAGAAGGAAGAGGAGGAGAAGAAGAAAAGAAGAAGGAGAAGGACAAGGAGGAAGGGAGGAAGAAGAAGGAGAAGGAGGAGCTCCTTCTCCTTCTTCTCCTTCTTCGTATCCTCCTCCTTCTCCCTCTTCTTCTTCTGCTCTTTTTCTTCTTCCTTCGTTTCATTTTTCCTCTTTCTTCTCCTCTTGTCCCCTTCTTCAGGCTAAATTGGCTAAGAATGCCTTTTTGGAGCTAATTATGTCAGTTCGAGGATAATTAGCTAAGTATAGGTCATGTTTTATTAAAAAGACCATTTAGGAGCTAACTAAGCTAATTATGTCATCTAGGTGGAACTCTAGCTAACTATAGGTCGTTTCGGAGCTAACTTGGGTAAAATAGGTCATTCGTGAGCAAAGTATGCTTATTAAGCCATATTGGATCTGCCTAGGCTAATTATAGGCCATTTAATACCTAAATTAGGGGGAATATGTCATCTTGCAGCTACGTAAGCCTTATTATGTCATTTAGGAGAGAACTTAGGTAACTATAGGTCATTTTTGATTAAATAGGTCATTTTGGAGCTAACTAAGCTAATTATGTCATTTCGTAGGATAATTAGCCAATTTAGCCTTTCTTGGATGAGTCTAAGCTACGTAGAAGAAGAGAAAGAGAAGTAGAAGTAAATGAGGGAGGAGGAGGAGGAGGAGAAGGAGAAGGAAGAGGAGAAGAAGAAGAAAAGAAGAAGGAGAAGGAGAAGGAGGAAGGAGGAAGAAGAAGGAGAAGGAGGAGCTCCTTCTCTTTCTTCCCCTTCTTCTTATCCTCCTCCTTCTCCTTCTTCTTCTTCTCCTCTTCTTCTTCTTCCTTCCTTTCATTTTTCCTCTTTCTTCTCCTCTTGTCCCCTTCTTCGGGCTAAATTTGCTAAGAATGCCTTTTTGGAGCTAATTATGTCATTTCGAGGATAATTAGCTAAGTATAGGTCATGTTTTATTAAATAGACCATCTAGGAGCTAATTAAGCTAATTATGTCATCTAGGTGGAACCCTAGCTAACTATAGATCGTTTCGGAGCTAACTTGGTAAAATAGGTCATTCGGGAGCAAACTATGCGTATTAAGCCATTTTGGATCTAGCTAGGCTAATTCTAGGCCATTTAATACCTAAATTTGGGGGAATAGGTCATCTTGCAGCTACGTAAGCCTTATTATATCATTTAGGAGAGCACTTAGCTAACTGTAGGTCATTTTTGATTAAATAGGTCATTTTCGAGCTAACTAAGCTAATTATGTCATTTCGTAGGATAATTAGCCAATTTAGCCTTTCTTGGATGAGTCTAAGCTACGTACAAGAAGAGAAAGAGAAGAAGAGGTAAATGAGGGAGGAGGAGGAGGAGAAGAAGGAGAAGGAAGAGGAGAAGAAGAAGAAAAGAAGAAGGAGAAGGACAAGGAGGAAGAAGGAGGAAGAAGAAGGAGAAGGAGGAGCTCCTTCTCCTTCTTCTCCTTCTTCTTATCCTCCTCCTTCTCCCTCTTCTTCTTCTCCTCCTCTTCTTCTTCCTTCGTTTCATTTTTCCTCTTTCTTCTCCTCTTGTCCCCTTCTTCGGGCTAAATTGGCTAAGAATGCCTTTTTTGAGCTAATTATGTCAGTTCGAGGATATTTAGCTAAGTATAGGTCATGTTTTATTAAAAAGACCATTTAGGAGCTAACTAAGCTAATTATGTCATCTAGGTGGAACTCTAGCTAACTATAGGTCGTTTCGGAGCTAACTTGGGTAAAATAGGTCATTCGTGAGCAAAGTATGCTTATTAAGCCATTTTGGATCTGGCTAGGCTAATTATAGGCCATTTAATACCTAAATTAGGGGGAATCTGTCATCTTGCAGCTACGTAAGCCTTATTATGTCATTTAGGAGAGAACTTAGCTAATTGTATGTCATTTTTGATTAAATAGGTCATTTTGGAGCTAACTAAGCTAATTATGTCATTTCGTAGGATAATTAGCCAATTTAGCATTTCTTGGATGAGTCTAAGCTACGTAGAAGAAGAGAAAGAGAAGTAGAAGTAAATGAGGGAGGAGGAGGAGGAGGAGGAGAAGGAGAAGGAAGAGGAGAAGAAGAAGAAAAGAAGAAGGAGAAGGAGAAGGAGGAAGGAGGAAGAAGAAGGAGAAGGAGGAGCTCCTTCTCCTTCTTCTCCTTCTTCTTATCCTCCTCCTTCTCCTTCTTCTTCTTATCCTCTTCTTCTTCTTCCTTCCTTTCATTTTTCCTCTTTCTTCTCCTCTTGTCCCCTTCTTCGGGCTAAATTGGCTAAGAATGCCTTTTTGGAGCTAATTATGTCATTTCGAGGATATTTAACTAAGTACAGGTCATGTTTTATTAAATAGACCATTTAGGAGCTAACTAAGCTAATTGTGTCATCTAGGTGGAACCCTAGCTAAATATAGGTCGTTTCGGAGCTAACTTGGGTAAAATAGGTCATTCCGGAGCAAACTATGCTTATTAAGCCATTTTGGATCTAGCTAGGCTAATTATAGGCCATTTAATACCTAAATTAGGGGGAATAGGTCATCTTGCAGCTACGTAAGCCTTATTATTCCATTTAGGAGAGAACTTAGCTAATTGTAGGTCATTTTTGATTAAATAGGTCATTTTGGAGCTAACTAAGCTAATTATGTCATTTCGTAGGATAATTAGCCAATTTAGCCTTTCTTGGATGAGACTAAGCACCGTAGAAGAAGAGAAAGAGAAGAAGAAGTAAATGAGGGAGGAGGAGGAGGAGGAGGAGGAGAAGGAGAAGGAAGAGGAGGAAGAATAAAGAGAAGGAGGATCTCCTTCTCCTTCTTCTCCTCCTTCTCCTTCTTCTTATCCTCCTCCTTCTCCTTCTTCTTCTTCTCCTCTTCTTCTTCTTCCTTCCTTTAATTTTTCCTCTTTCTTCTCCTCTTGTCCCCTTCTTCGGGCTAAATTGGCTTAGAATGCCTTTTTGGAGCTAATTATGTCATTTCAAGGATAATTAGCTAAGTATAGGTCATGTTTTATTAAATAGACCATCTAGGAGCTAACTAAGCTAATTATGTCATCTAGGTGGAACCCTAGCTAACTATAGATCGTTTCGGAGCTGACTTGGTAAAAGAGGTCATTCGGGAGCAAACTATGCGTATTAAGCCATTTTGGATCTATCTAGGCTAATTATAGGCCATTTAATACCTAAATTAGGGGGAATAGGTCATCTTGCAGCTACGTAAGCCTTATTATGTCATTTAGGAGAGAACTTAGCTAACTGTAGGTCATTTTTGATTAAATAGGTCATTTAGGAGCTAACTAAGCTAATTATGTCATTTCGTAGGATAATTAGCCAATTTAGCCTTTCTTCGATTAGTCCAAGCTACGTAGAAGAAGAGAAAGAGAAGAAGAAGTAAATGAGGGACGAGGAGGAGGAGGAGGAGAAGGAGAAGGAAGAGGAGAAGAAGAAGAAAATAAGAAGGAGAAGGAGAAGGAGGAAGGAGGAAGAAGAAGGAGAAGGAGGAGCTCCTTCTCCTTCTTCTTATCCTCCTCCTTCGCCTTCTTCTTCTTCTCCTCTTCTTCTTCTTCCTTCCTTTCATTTTTCCTCTTTCTTCTCCTCTTGTCCCCTTCTTCGGGCTAAATTGGCTAAGAATCCCTTTTTGGAGCTAATTATGTCAGTTCGAGGATAATTAGCGAAGTATAGGTCATGTTTTATTAAAAAGACCATTTAGGAGCTAACTAAGCCAATTATGTCATCTAGGTGGAACTCTAGCTAACTATAGGTCCTTTCGGAGCTAACTTGGGTAAAATAGGTCATTCGTGAGCAAACTATGCTTATTAAGCCATTTTGGATCTATCTAGGCTAATTATAGGCCATTTAATACCTAAATTAGGGGGAATAGGTCATCTTGCAGCTACGTCAGCCTTATTATGTCATTTAGGAGAGAACTTAGCTAACTGTAGGTCCTTCTTTATTAAATAGGTCATTTTGGAGCTAACTAAGCTAATTATGTCATTTCGTAGGATAATTAGCCAATTTAGCCTTTCTTGGATGAGTCTAAGCTACGTAGAAGAAGAGAAAGAGAAGTAGAAGTAAATGAGGGAGGAGGAGGAGGAGGAGGAGAAGGAGAAGGAAGAGGAGAAGAAGAAGAAAAGAAGAAGGAGAAGGAGAAGGAGGAAGGAGGAAGAAGAAGGAGAAGGAGGAGCTCCTTCTCCTTCTTCTCCTTCTTCTTATCCTCCTCCTTCTCCTTCTTCTTCTCCTCTTCTTCTTCTTCCTTCCTTTCATTTTTCCTCTTTCTTTTCCTCTTGTCCCCTTCTTCGGGCTAAATTGGCTAAGAATGCCTTTTTGGAGCTAATTATGTCATTTCGAGGATAATTAGCTAAGTATAGGTCATGTTTTATTAAATAGACCATTTAGGAGCTAACTAAGCTAATTATGTCATCTAGGTGGAACCCTAGCTAAATATAGGTCGCTTCGGAGCTAACATGGGTAAAATAGGTCATTCCGGAGAAAACTATGCTTATTAAGCCATTTTGGATCTAGCTAGGCTAATTATAGGCCATTTAATACCTAAATTAGGGGGAATAGGTCACCTTGCAGCTACGTAAGCCTTATTATGCCATTTAGGAGAGAACATAGCTAATTGTAGGTCATTTTTTATTAAATAGGTCATTTTGGAGCTAACTAAGCTAAATATGTCATTTCGTAGGATAATTAGCCAATTTAGCCTTTCTTGGATGAGACTAAGCACCGTAGAAGAAGAGAAAGAGAAGAAGAAGTAAATGAGGGAGGAGGAGGAGGAGGAGGAGGAGGAGAAGGAGAAGGAAGAGGAGAAGAAGAAGAAAAGAAGAAGGAGAAGGAGAAGGAGGAAGAATAAGGAGAAGGAGGAGCTCCTTCTCCTTCTTCTCCTCCTTCTCCTTCTTCTTATCCTCCTCCTTCTCCTTCTTCTTCTTCTCCTCTTCTTCTTCTTCCTTCCTTTCATTTTTCCTCTTTCTTCTCCTCTTGTCCCCTTCTTCGGGCTAAATTGGCTAAGAATGCCTTTTTGGAGCTAATTATGTCATTTCAAGGATAATTAGCTAAGTATAGGTCATGTTTTATTAAATAGACCATCTAGGAGCTAACTAAGCTAATTATGTCATCTAGGTGGAACCCTAGCTAACTATAAATCGTTTCGGAGCTGACTTGGTAAAAGAGGTCATTCGGGAGCAAACTATGCTTATTAAGCCATTTTGGATCTAGCTAGGCTAATAATAGGCCATTTAATACCTAAATTAGGGGGAATAGGTCATCTTGCAGCTACGTAAGCCTTATTATGCCATTTAGGAGAGAACTTAGCTAATTGTAGGTCATTTTTGATTAAATAGGTCATTTTGGAGCTAACTAAGCTAATTATGTCATTTCGTAGGATAATTAGCCAATTTAGCCTTTCTTGGATGAGACTAAGCTACGTAGAAGAAGAGAAAGAGAAGAAGAAGTAAATGAGGGAGGAGGAGGACGAGGAGGAGGAGGAGAAGGAGAAGGAAGAGGAGAAGAAGAAGAAAAGAAGAAGGAGAAGGAGAAGGAGGAAGAAGGAGGAAGAATAAGGAGAAGGAGGAGCTCCTTCTCCTTCTTCTCCTCCTTCTCCTTCTTCTTATCCTCCTCCTTCTCCTTCTTCTTCCTGTCCTCTTCTTCTTCTTCCTTCCTTTCATTTTTCCTCTTTCTTCTCCTCTTGTCCCCTTCTTCGGGCTAAATTGGCTAAGAATGCCTTTTTGGAGCTAATTATGTCATTTCGAGGATAATTAGCTAAGTATAGGTCATGTTTTATTAAATAGACCATCTAGGAGCTAACTAAGCTAATTATGTCATCTAGGTGGAACCCTAGTTAACTATAGATCGTTTCGGAGCTAACTTGGTAAAATAGGTCATTCGGGAGCAAACTATGCGTATTAAGCCATTTTGGATCTAGCTAGGCTAATTATAGGCCATTTAATACCTAAATTAGGGGGAATAGGTCATCTTGCAGCTACGTAAGCCTTATTATGTCATTTAGGAGAGAACTTAGCTAACTGTAGGTCATTTTTGATTAAATAGGTCATTTAGGAGCTAACTAAGCTAATTGTGTCATTTCGTAGGATAATTAGCCAATTTAGCCTTTCTTCGATTAGTCCAAGCTACGTAGAAGAAGAGAAGGAGAAGAAGAAGTAAATGAGGGACGAGGAGGAGGAGGAGGAGAAGGAGAAGGAAGAGGAGAAGAAGAAGAAAATAAGAAGGAGAAGGAGAAGGAGGAAGGAGGAAGAAGAAGGAGAAGGAGGAGCTCCTTCTCATTCTTCTCCTTCTTCTTATCCTCCTCCTTAGCCTTCTTCTTCTTCTCCTCTTCTTCTTCTTCCTTCCTTTCATTTTTCCTCTTTCTTCTCCTCTTGTCCCCTTCTTCGGGCTAAACTGGCTAAGAATGCCTTTTTTGAGCTAATTATGTCATTTCGGGGATAATAACTAAGTATAGGTCTTGTTTTATTAAATAGACCATTTAGGAGCTAACTAAGCTAATTGTGTCATCTAGGTGGAACCCTAGCTAAATATAGGTCGTTTCGGAGCTAACTTTGGTAAAATAGGTCATTCCGGAGCAAACTATGCTTATTAAGGCATTTTGGATCTATCTAGGCTAATTATAGGCCATTTAATACCTAAATTAGGGGGAATAGGTCATCTTGCAGCTACGTCAGCCTTATTATGCCATTTAGGAGAGAACTTAGCTAACTGTAGGTCATTTTTTTATTAAATAGGTCATTTTGGAGCTAACTAAGCTAATTATGTCATTTCGTAGGATAATTAGCCAATTTTGCCTTTCTTGGATGAGTCTAAGCTACGTAGAAGAATAGAAAGAGAAGAAGAAGTAAAAGAAGGAGGAGGAGGAGGAGGAGAAGGAGAAGGAAGAGGAGAATAAGAAGAAAAGAAGAAGGAGATGGAGAAGGAGGAAGAAGGAGGAAGAAGAAGGAGAAGGAGGAGCTCCTTCTCCTTCTTCTCCTCCTTCTTCTCCTTCTTCTTATCCTCCTCCTTCTCCTTCTTCTGCTTCTCCTCTTCTTCTTCTTCCTTCCTTTCATTTTTCCTCTTTCTTCTCCTCTTGTCCCCTTCTTCGGGCTAAATTGGCTAAGAATGCCTTTTTCGAGCTAATTATGTCATTTCGAGGATAATTAGCTATGTATAGATCATGTTTTATTAAATAGACCATTTAGGATCTAACTAAGCTAATTATGTCATCTAGGTGGAACCCTAGCTAAATATAGGTCGTTTCAGAGCTAACTTGGGTAAAATATGTCATTCCGGAGCAAACTATGCTTATTAAACCATTTTGGATCTAGCTAGGCTAATTATAGGCCATTTAATACCTAAATTATGGGGAATATGTCATCTTGCAACTACGTAAGCCTTATTATGTCGTTTAGGAGAGAACTTAGCTAATTGTAGGTCATTTTGGAGCTGACTAAGCTAATTATGCCATTTCATAGGATAATTAGCCAATTTAGCCTTTCTTGGATGAGTCTAAGCTACGTAGAAGAAGAGGAAGAGAACAAGAAGTAAATGAAGGAGGAGGAGGAGGAGAAGGATAAGGAAGAGGAGAAGAAGAAGAAAAGAAGAAGGAGAAGGAGAAGGAGGAAGAATGAGGAAGAACAAGGAGAAGGAGGAGCTCCTTCTCCTTCTTCTCCTCCTTCTCCTTCTTCTTATCCTGCTCCTTCTCCTTCTTCTTCTTCTCCTCTTCTTCTTCTTCCTTCCTTTCATTTTTCCTCTTTCTTTTCCTCTTGTCCCCTTCTTCGGGCTAAATTGGCTAAGAATGCCTTTTTGGAGCTAATTATGTCATTTCGAGGATAATTAGCTAAGTATAGGTCATGTTTTATTAAATAGACCATTTAGGAGCTAACTAAGCTAATTATGTCATCTAGGTGGAACCCTAGCTAAATATAGGTCGTTTCGGAGCTAACTTGGGTAAAATAGGTCATTCCGGAGCAAACTATGCTTATTAAGCCATTTTGGATCTAGCTAGGCTAATAATAGGCCATTTAATACCTAAATTAGGGGGAATAGGTCATCTTGCAGCTACGTAAGCCTTATTATGCCATTTAGGAGAGAACTTAGCTAATTGTAGGTCATCTTTGATTAAATAGGTCATTTTGGAGCTAACTAAGCTAATTATGTCATTTCGTAGGATAATTAGCCAATTTAGCCTTTCTTGGATGAGACAAAGCTACGTAGAAGAAGAGAAAGAGAAGAAGAAGTAAATGAGGGAGGAGGAGGACGAGGAGGAGGAGGAGAAGGAGAAGGAAGATGAGAAGAAGAAGAAAAGAAGAAGGAGAAGGAAAAGGAGGAAGAAGGAGGAAGAATAAGGAGAAGGAGGAGCTCCTTCTCCTTCTTCTCCCCCTTCTCCTTCTTCTTATCCTCCTCCTTCTCCTTCTTCTTCTTCTCCTCTTCTTCTTCTTCCTTCCTTTCATTATTCCTCTTTCTTCTCCTCTTGTCCCCTTCTTCGGGCTAAATTGGCTAAGAATGCCTTTTTGGAGCTAATTATGTCAGTTGAGGATAATTAGCGAAGTATAGGTCATGTTTTATTAAAAAGACCATTTAGGAGCTAACTAAGCTAATTATGTCATCTAGGTGGAACCCTAGCTAACTATAGGTCGTTTCGGAGCTAACTTGGGTAAAATAGGTCATTCGTGAGCAAACTATGCTTATTAAACCATTTTGGATCTAGCTAGGCTAATTATAGGCCATTTAATACCTAAATTAGGGGGAATAGGTCATCTTGCAGCTACGTCAGCCTTATTATGTCATTTAGGAGAGAACTTAGCTAATTGTAGGTCATTTTTTATTAAATAGGTCATTTTGGAGCTAACTAAGCTAATTATGTCATTTCATAGGATAATTAGCCAATTTAGCCTTTCTTGGATGAGTCTACGCTACGTAGAAGAAGAGAAAGAGAAGTAGAAGTAAATGAGGGAGGAGGAGGAGGAGGAGAAGGAGAAGGAAGAGGAGAAGAAGAAGAAAAGAAGAAGGAGAAGGAGAAGGAGGAAGGAGCAAGAAGAAGGAGAAGGAGGAGCTCCTTCTCCTTCTTCTCCTTCGTATCCTCCTCCTTCTCCTTCTTCTTCTCCTCTTCTTCTTCTTCCTTCCTTTCATTTTTCCTCTTTCTTTTCCTCTTGTCCCCTTCTTCGGGCTAAATTGGCTAAGAATGCCTTTTCGGAGCTAATTATGTCATTTCGAGGATAATTAGCTAAGTATAGGTCATGTTTTATTAAATAGACCATTTAGGAGCTAACTAAGCTAATTGTGTCATCTAGGTGGAACCCTAGCTAAATATAGGTCGTTTCGGAGCTAACTTGGGTAAAATAGGTCATTCCGGAGCAAACTATGCTTATTAAGCCATTTTGGATCTATCTAGGCTAATTATAGGCCATTTAATACCTAAATTAGGGGGAATAGGTCATCTTGCAGCTACGTAAGCCTTATTATGCCATTTAGGAGAGAACTTAGCTAATTGTAGGTCATTTTTGATTAAATAGGTCATTTTGGAGCTAACTAAGCTAATTATGTCATTTCGTAGGATAATTAGCCAATTTAGCCTTTCTTGGATGAGACTAAGCTACGTAGAAGAAGAGAAAGAGAAGAAGAAGTAAATGAGGGAGGAGGAGGACGAGGAGGAGGAGGAGAAGGAGAAGGAAGAGGAGAAGAAGAAGAAAATAAGAAGGAGAAGGAGAAGGAGAAAGAAGGAGGAAGAATAAGGAGAAGGAGGAGCTCCTTCTCCATATTCTCCTTCTTCTTATCCTCCTCCTTCTCCTTCTTCTTCTTCTCCACTTCTTCTTCTTCCTTCCTTTCATTTTTCCTTTTTCTTCTCCTCTTGTCCGCTTCTTCGGGCTAAATTGGCTATGAATGCCTTTTTGGAGCTAATTATGTCATTTCGAGGATAATTAGCTAAGTATAGGTCATGTTTTATTAAATAGACCATTTAGGAGCTAACTAAGCTAATTATGTCATGTAGGTGGAACCCTAGCTAAATATAGGTCGTTTTGGAGCTAACTTGGGTAAAATAGGTCATTCCAGAGCAAACTATGCTTATTAAGCCATTTTGGATCTAGCTAGGCTAATAATAGGCCATTTAATACCTAAATTAGGGGGAATAGGTCATCTTGCAGCTACGTAAGCCTTATTATGCCATTTAGGAGAGAACTTAGCCAATTGTAGGTCATTTTTGATTAAATAGGTCATTTTGGAGCTAACTAAGCTAATTATGTCATTTCGTAGGATAATTAGCCAATTTAGCCTTTCTTGGATGAGACTAAGCTACGTAGAAGAAGAGAAAGAGAAGAAGAAGTAAATGAGGGAGGAGGAGGACGAGGAGGAGGAGGAGAAGGAGAAGGAAGAGGAGAAGAAGAAGAAAAGAAGAAGGAGAAGGAGGAAGAAGGAGGAAGAAGGAGGAAGAATAAGGAGAAGGAGGAGCTCCTTCTCCATATTCTCCTTCTTCTTATCCTCCTCCTTCTCCTTCTTCTTCTTCTCCACTTCTTCTTCTTCCTTCCTTTCATTTTTCCTTTTTCTTCTCCTCTTGTCCGCTTCTTCGGGCTAAATTGGCTAAGAATGCCTTTTTGGAGCTAATTATGTCATTTCGAGGATAATTAGCTAAGTATAGGTCATGTTTTATTAAATAGACCATTTAGGAGCTAACTAAGCTAATTATGTCATGTAGGTGGAACCCTAGCTAAATATAGGTCGTTTTGGAGCTAACTTGGGTAAAATAGGTCATTCCGGAGCAAACTATGCTTATTAAGCCATTTTGGATCTAGCTAGGCTAATAATAGGCCATTTAATACCTAAATTAGGGGGAATAGGTCATCTTGCAGCTACGTCATCCTTATTATGCCATTTAGGAGAGAACTTAGCTAAGTGTAGGTCATTTTTTATTAAATAGGTCATTTTGGAGCTAACTAAGCTAATTATGTCATTTCGTAGGATAATTAGCCAATTTAGCCTTTCTTGGATGAGTCTAAGCTACGTAGAAGAAGAGAAAGAGAAGAAGAAGTAAAACAAGGAGGAGGAGGAGGAGGAGAAGGAGAAGGAAGAGGAGAATAAGAAGAAAAGAAGAAGGAGATGGAGAAGGAGGAAGAAGGAGGAAGAAGAAGGAGAAGGAGGAGCTCCTTCTCCTTCTTCTCCTCCTTCTTCTCCTTCTTCTTATCCTCCTCCTTCTCCTTCTTCTGCTTCTCCTCTTCTTCTTCTTCCTTCCTTTCATTTTTCCTCTTTCTTCTCCTCTTGTCCCCTTCTTCGGGCTAAATTGGCTAAGAATGCCTTTTTGAGCTAATTATGTCATTTCGAGGATAATTAGCTAAGTATAGATCATGTTTTATTAAATAGACCATTTAGGATCTAACTAAGCTAATTATGTCATCTAGGTGGAACCCTAGCTAAATATGGGTCGTTTCAGAGCTAACTTGGGTAAAATATGTCATTCCGGAGCGAACTATGCTTATTAAACCATTTTGGATCTAGCTAGGCTAATTATAGGCCATTTAATACCTAAATTATGGGGAATATGTCATCTTGCAGCTACGTAAGCCTTATTATGTCGTTTAGGAGAGAACTTAGCTAATTGTAGGTCATTTTGGAGCTAACTAAGCTAATTATGCCATTTCATAGGATAATTAGCCAATTTAGCCTTTCTTGGATGAGTCTAAGCTACGTAGAAGAAGAGGAAGAGAACAAGAAGTAAATGAAGGAGGAGGAGGAGGAGAAGGATAAGGAAGAGGAGAAGAAGAAGAAAAGAAGAAGGAGAAGGAGAAGGAGGAAGAATGAGGAAGAACAAGGAGAAGGAGGAGCTCCTTCTCCTTCTTCTCCTCCTTCTCCTTCTTCTTATCCTCCTCCTTCTCCTTCTTCTTCTTCTCCTCTTCTTCTTCTTCCTTCCTTTCATTTTTCCTCTTTCTTTTCCTCTTGTCCCCTTCTTCGGGCTAAATTGGCTAAGAATGCCTTTTTGGAGCTAATTATGTCATTTCGAGGATAATTAGCTAAGTGTAGGTCATGTTTTATTAAATAGACCATTTAGGAGCTAACTAAGCTAATTATGTCATCTAGGTGGAACCCTAGCTAAATATAGGTCGTTTCGGAGCTAACTTGGGTAAAATAGGTCATTCCGGAGCAAACTATGCTTATTAAGCCATTTTGGATCTAGCTAGGCTAATAATAGGCCATTTAATACCTAAATTAGGGGGAATAGGTCATCTTGCAGCTACGTAAGCCTTATTATGCCATTTAGGAGAGAACTTAGCTAATTGTAGGTCATTTTTGATTAAATAGGTCATTTTGGAGCTAACTAAGCTAATTATGTCATTTCGTAGGATAATTAGCCAATTTAGCCTTTCTTGGATGAGACAAAGCTACGTAGAAGAAGAGAAAGAGAAGAAGAAGTAAATGAGGGAGGAGGAGGACGAGGAGGAGGAGGAGAAGGAGAAGGAAGATGAGAAGAAGAAGAAAAGAAGAAGGAGAAGGAGAAGGAGGAAGAAGGAGGAAGAATAAGGAGAAGGAGGAGCTCCTTCTCCTTCTTCTCCCCCTTCTCCTTCTTCTTATCCTCCTCCTTCTCCTTCTTCTTCTTCTCCTCTTCTTCTTCTTCCTTCCTTTCATTATTCCTCTTTCTTCTCCTCTTGTCCCCTTCTTCGGGCTAAATTGGCTAAGAATGCCTTTTTGGAGCTAATTATGTCAGTTGAGGATAATTAGCGAAGTATAGGTCATGTTTTATTAAAAAGACCATTTAGGAGCTAACTAAGCTAATTATGTCATCTAGGTGGAACCCTAGCTAACTATAGGTCGTTTCGGAGCTAACTTGGGTAAAATAGGTCATTCGTGAGCAACTATGCTTATTAAACCATTTTGGATCTAGCTAGGCTAATTATAGGCCATTTAATACCTAAATTAGGGGGAATAGGTCATCTTGCAGCTACGTCAGCCTTATTATGTCATTTAGGAGAGAACTTAGCTAATTGTAGGTCATTTTTTATTAAATAGGTCATTTTGGAGCTAACTAAGCTAATTATGTCATTTCATAGGATAATTAGCCAATTTAGCCTTTCTTGGATGAGTCTACGCTACGTAGAAGAAGAGAAAGAGAAGTAGAAGTAAATGAGGGAGGAGGAGGAGGAGGAGAAGGAGAAGGAAGAGGAGAAGAAGAAGAAAAGAAGAAGGAGAAGGAGAAGGAGGAAGGAGCAAGAAGAAGGAGAAGGAGGAGCTCCTTCTCCTTCTTCTCCTTCTTCGTATCCTCCTCCTTCTCCTTCTTCTTCTCCTCTTCTTCTTCTTCCTTCCTTTCATTTTTCCTCTTTCTTTTCCTCTTGTCCCCTTCTTCGGGCTAAATTGGCTAAGAATGCCTTTTCGGAGCTAATTATGTCATTTCGAGGATAATTAGCTAAGTATAGGTCATGTTTTATTAAATAGACCATTTAGGAGCTAACTAAGCTAATTGTGTCATCTAGGTGGAACCCTAGCTAAATATAGGTCGTTTCGGAGCTAACTTGGGTAAAATAGGTCATTCCAGAGCAAACTATGCTTATTAAGCCATTTTGGATCTATCTAGGCTAATTATAGGCCATTTAATACCTAAATTAGGGGGAATAGGTCATCTTGCAGCTACGTAAGCCTTATTATGCCATTTAGGAGAGAACTTAGCTAATTGTAGGTCATTTTTGATTAAATAGGTCATTTTGGAGCTAACTAAGCTAATTATGTCATTTCGTAGGATAATTAGCCAATTTAGCCTTTCTTGGATGAGACTAAGCTACGTAGAAGAAGAGAAAGAGAAGAAGAAGTAAATGAGGGAGGAGGAGGACGAGGAGGAGGAGGAGAAGGAGAAGGAAGAGGAGAAGAAGAAGAAAAGAAGAAGGAGAAGGAGAAGGAGGAAGAAGGAGGAAGAATAAGGAGAAGGAGGAGCTCCTTCTCCATATTCTCCTTCTTCTTATCCTCCTCCTTCTCCTTCTTCTTCTTCTCCACTTCTTCTTCTTCCTTCCTTTCATTTTTCCTTTTTCTTCTCCTCTTGTCCGCTTCTTCGGGCTAAATTGGCTAAGAATGCCTTTTTGGAGCTACTTATGTCATTTCGAGGATAATTAGCTAAGTATAGGTCATATTTTATTAAATAGACCATTTAGGAGCTAACTAAGCTAATTATGTCATGTAGGTGGAACCCTAGCTAAATATAGGTCGTTTTGGAGCTAACTTGGGTAAAATAGGTCATTCCAGAGCAAACTATGCTTATTAAGCCATTTTGGATCTAGCTAGGCTAATAATAGGCCATTTAATACCTAAATTAGGGGGAATAGGTCATCTTGCAGCTACGTAAGCCTTATTATGCCATTTAGGAGAGAACTTAGCTAATTGTAGGTCATTTTTGATTAAATAGGTCATTTTGGAGCTAACTAAGCTAATTATGTCATTTCGTAGGATAATTAGCCAATTTAGCCTTTCTTGGATGAGACTAAGCTACGTAGAAGAAGAGAAAGAGAAGAAGAAGTAAATGAGGGAGGAGGAGGACGAGGAGGAGGAGGAGAAGGAGAAGGAAGAGGAGAAGAAGAAGAAAAGAAGAAGGAGAAGGAGAAGGAGGAAGAAGGAGGAAGAATAAGGAGAAGGAGGAGCTCCTTCTCCATATTCTCCTTCTTCTTATCCTCCTCCTTCTCCTTCTTCTTCTTCTCCACTTCTTCTTCTTCCTTCCTTTCATTTTTCCTTTTTCTTCTCCTCTTGTCCGCTTCTTCGGGCTAAATTGGCTAAGAATGCCTTTTTGGAGCTAATTATGTCATTTCGAGGATAATTAGCTAAGTATAGGTCATGTTTTATTAAATAGACCATTTAGGAGCTAACTAAGCTAATTATGTCATGTAGGTGGAACCCTAGCTAAATATAGGTCGTTTCGGAGCTAACTTGGGTAAAATAGGTCATTCCGGAGCAAACTATGCTTATTAAGCCATTTTGGATCTAGCTAGGCTAATAATAGGCCATTTAATACCTAAATTAGGGGGAATAGGTCATCTTGGAGCTACGTCATCCTTATTATGCCATTTAGGAGAGAGCTTAGCTAACTGTAGGTCATTTTTGATTAAATAAGTCATTTTGGAGCTAACTAAGATAATTATGTCATTTCGTAGGATAATTAGCCAATTTAGCCTGTCTTGGATGAGTCTAAGCTACGTAGAAGAAGAGAAAGAGAAGTAGAAGTAAATGAGGGAGGAGGAGGAGGAGGAGAAGGAGAAGGAAGAGGAGAAGAAGAAGAAAAGAGTAAGGAGAAGGAGAAGGAGGAAGGAGGAAGAAGAAGGAGACGCAGGAGCTCCTTCTCCTTATTCTCCTTCTTCTTATCCTCCTCCTTCTCCTTCTTCTTCTTCTCCTCTTCTTCTTCTTCCTTCCTTTCATTTTTCCTCTTTCTTCTCCTCTTGTCCCCTTCTTCGGGCTAAATTGGCTAAGAATGCCTTTTTGGAGCTAATTATGTCATTTCGAGGATAATTAGCTAAGTATAGGTCATGTTTTATTAAATAGACCATTTAGGAGCTAACTAAACTAATTATGTCATCTAGGTAGAACCCTAGCTAACTATAGATCGTTTAGCAGCTAACTTGGTAAAATAGGTCATTCGGGAGCAAACTATGCTTATTAAGCCATTTTGGATCTAGCTAGGCTAATTATAGGCCATTTAATACCTTAATTAGGGGGAATAGATCATCTTGGAGCTACGTAAGCCATATTATGTCATTTAGGACAGAGATTAGCTAACTGTAGGTCATTTTTGATTAAATAAGTCATTTTGGAGCTAACTAAGCTAATTATGTCATTTCGTAGGATAATTAGCCAATTTAGCCTTTCTTGGATGAGTCTAAGCTACGTAGAAGAAGAGAAAGAGAAGTAGAAGTAACGAGGGAGGAGGAGGAGGAGGAGGAGAAGGAGAAGGAAGAGGAGAAGAAGAAGAAAAGAGGAAGGAGAAGGAGAAGGAGGAAGGAGGAAGAAGAAGGAGATGGAGGAGCTCCTTCTCCTTATTCTCCTTCTTCTTATCCTCCTCCTTCTCCTTCTTCTTCTTCTCCTCTTCTTCTTCTTCCTTACTTTCATTTTTCCTCTTTCTTCTCCTCTTGTCCCCTTCTTCGGGCTAAATTGGCTAAGAATTCCTTTTTGGAGCTAATTATGTCATTTCGAGGATAATTAGCTAAGTATAGGTCATGTTTTATTAAATAGACCATTTAGGAGCTAACTAAGCTAATTATGTCGTCTAGGTGGAACCCTAGCTAAATATAGGTCGTTTCGGAGCTAACTTGGGTAAAATAGGTCATTCCGGAGCAAACTATGCTTATTAAGCCATTTTGGATCTAGCTAGGCTAATTATAGGCCATTTAATACCTAAATTAGGGGGAATACGTCATCTTGCAGCTACGTAAGCCTTATTACGTCATTTAGGAGAGAACTTAGCTAATTGTAGGTCATTTTTGATTAAATAGGTCATTTTGGAGCTAACTAAGCTAATTATGTCATTTCGTAGGATAATTAGCCAATTTAGCCTTTCTTGGATGAGTCTAAGCTACATAGAAGAAGAGAAAGAGAAGAAGAAGTAAATGAGGGAGGAGGAGGAGGAGGAGAAGGAGAAGGAAGAGGAGAAGAAGAAGAAAAGAAGAAGGAGAAGGAGAAGGAGGAAGGAGGAAGAAGAAGGAGAAGGAGGAGCTCCTTCTCCTTCTTCTCCTTCTTCTTATCCTCCTCCTTCTCCTTCTTCTTCTTCTCCTCTTCTTCTTCTTCCTTCCTTTCATGTTTCCTCTTTCTTCTCCTCTTGTCCCCTTCTTCGGGCTAAATTGGCTAAGAATGCCTTTTTGGAGCTAATTATGTCATTTCGAGGATAATTAGCTAAGTATAGGTCATGTTTTATTAAATAGACCATTTAGGAGCTAACTAAGCTAATTATGTCATCTAGGTGGAACCCTAGCTAACTATAGATCGTTTCGGAGCTAACTTGGTAAAATAGGTCATTCGGGAGCAACTATGCTTATTAAGCCATTTTGGATCTAGCTAGGCTAATTATAGGCCATTTAATACCTAAATTAGGGGGAATAAGTCATCTTGCAGCTACGTAAGCCTTATTATGTCATTTAGGAGAGAACTTAGCTAACTGTAGGTCATTTTTGATTAAATAAGTCATTTTGGAGCTAACTAAGCTAATTATGTCATTTCGTAGGATAATTAGCCAATTTAGCCTTTCTTGGATGAGTCTAAGCTACGTAGAAGAAGAGAAAGAGAAGAAGAAGTAAATGAGGGAGGAGGAGGAGGAGGAGGAGGAGAAGGAGAAGGAAGAGGAGAAGAAGAAGAAAAGAGGAAGGAGAAGGAGATGGAGGAAGGAGGAAGAAGAAGGAGAAGGAGGAGCTCCTTCTCCATATTCTCATTCTTGTTATCCTCCTCCTTCTCCATCTTCTTCTTCTCCTCTTCTTCTTCTTCCTTCCTTTCATTTTTCCTCTTTCTTCTCCTCTTGTCCCCTTCTTCGGGCTAAATTGGCTAAGAATGCCTTTTTGGAGCTAATTATGTCATTTCGAGGATAATTAGCTAAGTATAGGTCATGTTTTATTAAATAGACCATTTAGGAGCTAACTAAGCTAATTATGTCATCTAGGTGGAACCCTAGCTAAATATAGGTCGTTTCGGAGCTAACTTGGGTAAAATAGGTCATTTCGGAGCAAACTATGCTTATTAAGCCATTTTGGATCTAGCTAGGCTAATTATAGGCCATTTCATACCTAAATTAGGGGGGGATAGGTCATCTTGCAGCTACGTAAGCCTTATTACGTCATTTAGGAGAGAAACTTAGCTAACTGTAGGTCATTTTTGATTAAATAGGTCATTTTGGAGGTAACTAAGCTAATTATGTCATTTCGTAGGATAATTAGCCAATTTATCCTTTCTTGGATGAGTCTAAGATACGTAGAAGAAGAGAAAGAGAAGAAGAAGTAAATGAGGGAGGAGGAGGAGGAGGAGGAGAAGGAGAAGGAAGGGGAGAAGAAGAAGAAAAGAAGAAGGAGAAGGAGAAGGAGGAAGGAGGAAGAGGAAGGAGAAGGAGGAGCTCCTTCTCCTTCTTCTCCTTCTTCTTATCCTCCTCCTTCTTCTTCTTCTCCTCTTCTTCTTCTTCCTTCCTTTCATTTTTCCTCTTTCTTCTCCTGTTGTCCCCTTCTTCGGGCTAAATTGGCTAAGAATGCCTTTTTGGAGCTAATTATGTCATTTCGAGGATAATTAGCTAAGTATAGGTCATGTTTTATTAAATAGACCATTTAGGAGCTAACTAAGCTAATTATGTCATCTAGGTGGAACCCTAGCTAAATATAGGTCGTTTCGGAGCTAACTTCGGTAAAATAGGTCATTCCGGAGCAAACTATGCTTATTAAGCCATTTTGGATCTAGCTAGGCTAATTATAGGCCATTTAATACCTAAATTAGGGGGAATATGTCATCTTGCAGCTACGTAAGCCTTATTATGTCGTTTAGGAGAGAACTTAGCTAACTGTAGGTCATTTTGGAGCTAACTAAGCTAATTATGTCATTTCATAGGATAATTAGCCAATTTAGCCTTTCTTGGATGAGTCTAAGCTACGTAGAAGAAGAGGAAGAGACTAAGAAGTAAATGAAGGAGGAGGAGGAGGAGAAGGATAAGGAAGAGGAGAAAAGAAGAGAAGAAGAAGGAGAAGGAGAAGGAGGAAGAAGAAGGAGAAGCAGGAGCTCCTTCTCCTTCTTCTCCTCCTTCTTCTTCTGCTTATCCTCCTCCTTCTCCTTCTTCTTCTTCTCCTCTTCTTCTTCTTCCTTCCTTTCATTTTCCCTCTTTCTTCTCCCCTTGTCCCCTTCTTCGGGCTAAATTGGCTAAGAATGCCATTTTGGAGCTAATTATGTCATTTCGAGGATAATTAGCTAAGTATAGGTCATGTTTTATTAAATAGACCATTTAGGAGCTAACTAAGCTAATTATGTCATCTAGGTGGAACCCTAGCTAACTATAGATCGTTTCGGAGCTAACTTGGTAAAATAGGTCATTCGGGAGCAAACTATGCTTATTAAGCCATTTTGGATCTAGCTAGGCTAATTATCGGCCATTTAATACCTAAATTAGGGGGAATAGGTCATCTTGGAGCTACGTAAGCCTTATTATGTCATTTAGGAGAGAGCTTAGCTAACTGTAGGTCATTTTTGATTAAATAAGTCATTTTGGAGCTAACTAAGCTAATTATGTCATTTCGTAGGATAATTAGCCAATTTAGCCTTTCTTGGATGAGTTTAAGCTACGTAGAAGAAGAGAAAGAGAAGTAGAAGTAAATGAGGGAGGAGGAGGAGGAGGAGGAGAAGGAGAAGGAAGAGGAGAAGAAGAAGAAAAGAGGAAGGAGAAGGAGAAGGAGGAAGGAGGAAGAAGAAGGAGACGGAGGAGCTCCTTCTCCTTATTCTCCTTCTTCTTATCCTCCTCCTTCTCCTTCTTCTTCTTCTCCTCTTCTTCTTCTTCCTTCCTTTCATTTTTCCTCTTTCTTCTCCTCTTGTCCCCTTCTTCGGGCTAAATTGGCTAAGAATGCCTTTTTGGAGCTAATTATGTCATTTCGAGGATAATTAGCTAAGTATAGGTCATGTTTTATTAAATAGACCATTTAGGAGCTAACTAAGCTAATTATGTCATCTAGGTGGAACCCTAGCTAACTATAGATCGTTTCGAAGCTAACTTGGTAAAATAGGTGATTCGGGAGCAAACTATGCTTATTAAGCCATTTTGGATCGTGCTAGGCTAATTATAGGCCATTTAATACCAAAATTAGGGGGAATAGGTCATCTTGCAGCTACATAAGCCTTATTATGTCATTTAAGAGAGAACTTAGCTAACTGCAGGTCATTTTTGATTAAATAGGTCATTTTGGAGCTAAGTAAGCTAATTATGTCATTTCGTAGGATAATTAGCCAATTTAGCCTTTCTTCGATTAGTCCAAGCTACGTAGAAGAAGAGAAAGAGAAGAAGAAGTAAATGAGGGAGGAGGAGGAGGAGGAGAAGGAGAAGGAAGAGGAGAAGAGGAAGAAAATAGGAAGGAGAAGGAGAAGGAGGAAGGAGGAAGAAGAAGGAGAAGGAGGAGCTCCTTCTCCTTATTCTCCTTCTTCTTATCCTCCTCCTCCTCCTTCTTCTTCTTCTCCTCTTCTTCTTCTTCCTTCCTTTCATTTTTCCTCTTTCTTCTCCTCGTGTCCCCTTCTTCGGGCTAAATTGGCTAAGAATGCCTTTTTGGAGCTAATTATGTCATTTCGAGGATAATTAGCTAAGTATAGGTCATGTTTTATTAAATAGACCATTTAGGAGCTAACTAAGCTAATTATGTCATCTAGGTGGAATCCTAGCTAAATATAGATCGTTTCGGAGCTAACTTGGGTAAAATAGGTCATTCCGGAGCAAACTATGCTTATTAAGCCATTTTGGATCTATCTAGGCTAATTATAGGGCATTTAATACCTCAATTAGGGGGAATAGGTCATCTTGCAGCTACGTCAGCCTTATTATGCCATTTAGGAGAGAACTTAGCTAACTGTAGGTCATTTTTTATTAAATAGGTCATTTTGGAGCTAACTAAGCTAATTATGTCATTTCGTAGGATATTTAGCCAATTTAGCCTTTGTTGGATGAGTCTAAGCTACGTAGAAGAAGAGAAAGAGAAGAAGAAGTAAAAGAAGGAGGAGGAGGAAGAGGAGAAGGAGGAGGAGGAAGAGGAGAAGGAGAAGGAAGAGGAGAATAAGAAGAAAAGAAGAAGGAGGAAGAAGAAGGAGAAGGAGGAGCTCCTTCTCCTTCTTCTCCTCCTTCTTCTCCTTCTTCTTATCCTCCTCCTTCTCCTTCTTCTGCTTCTCCTCTTCTTCTTCTTCCTTCCTTTCATTTTTCCTCTTTCTTCTCCTCTTGTCCCCTTCTTCGGGCTAAATTGGCTAAGAATGCCTTTTTGGAGCTAATTATGTCCTTTCGAGGATAATTAGCTAAGTATAGGTCATGTTTTATTAAATAGACCATTTAGGATCTAACTAAGCTAATTATGTCATCTAGGTGGAACCCTAGCTAAATATAGGTCGTTTCAGAGCTAACTTGGGTAACATATGTCATTCCGGAGCAAACAATGCTTATTAAACCATTTTGGATCTAGCTAGGCTAATTATAGGCCATTTAATACCTAAATTAGGGGGAATATGCCATCTTGCAGCTACGTAAGCCTTATTATGTCGTTTAGGAGAGAACTTAGCTAATTGTAGGTCATTTTGGAGCTAACTAAGCTAATTATGTCATTTCATAGGATAATTAGCCAATTTAGCCTTTCTTGGATGAGTCTAAGCTGCGTAGAAGAAGAGGAAGAGAAGAAGAAGTAAATGAAGGAGGAGGAGGAAGAAGGAGGAAGAAGAAGAAGAAGGAGGAGCTCCTTCTCCTTCTTCTCCTCCTTCTCCTTCTTCTTATCCTCCTCCTTCTCCTTCTTCTTCTTCTCCTCTTCTTCTTCTTCCTTCCTTTCATTTTTCCTCTTTCTTCTCCTCTTGTCCCCTTCTTCGGGCTAAATTCGTTAAGAATGCCTTTTTGGAGCTAATTATGTCATTTCGAGGATAATTAGCTAAGTATAGGTCATGTTTTATTAAATAGACCATTTAGGAGCTAACTAAGCTAATTATGTCATCTACGTGGAACCCTAGCTAACTATAGATCGTTTCGGAGCTAACTTGGTAAAATAGGTCATTCGGGAGCAAACTATGTTTATTAAGCCATTTTGGATCTAGCTAGGCTAATTATAGGCCATTTAATACCTAAATTAGGGGGAATAGGTCATCTTGCAGCTACGTAAGCCTTATTATGTCATTTAGGAGAGAACTAAGCTAATTGTAGGTCATTTTGGAGCTAACTAAGCTAATTATGTCATTTCGTAGGATAATTAGCCAATTTAGCCTTTCTTGGATGAGTCTAAGCTACGTAGAAGAAGAGAAAGAGAAGAAGAAGTAAATGAGGGAGGAGGAGGAGGAGGAGGAGGGGAAGGAGAAGGAAGAGGAGAAGAAGAAGAAATGAGGAAGGAGAAGGAGAAGGAGGAAGGAGGAAGGAGGAGAAGGAGGAGCTCCTTCTTCACATTCTCCTTCTTCTTATCCTCCTCCTTCTCCTTCTCCTCTTCTTCTTCTTCCTTCCTTTCATTTTTCCTCTTTCTTCTCCTGTTGTCCCCTTCTTCGGGTTAAATTGGCTAAGAATGCCTTTTTGGAGCTAATTATGTCATTTCGAGGATAATTAGCTAAGCATAGGTCATGTTTTATTAAATAGACCATTTAGGAGCTAACTAAGCTAATTATGTCATCTAGGTGGAACCCTAGCTAAATATAGGTCGTTACGGAGCTTACTTGGGTAAAATAGGTTATTCCGGAGCAAACTATGTTTATTAAGCCATTTTTGATCTATCTAGGCTAATTATAGGCCATTTAATACCTAAATTAGGGGGAATAGGTCATCTTGCAGCTACGTCAGCCTTATTATGCCATTTATGAGAGAACTTAGCTAACTGTATGTAATTTTTTATTAAATAGGTCATTTTGGAGCTAACTAAGCTAATTATGGCATTTCGTAGGATAATTCGCCAATTTAGCTTTTCTTGGATGAGTCTAAGCTATGTAGAAGAAGAGAAAGAGAAGAAGAAGTAAAAGAAGGAGGAGGAGGAGGAGGAGGAGAAGGAGAAGGAAGAGGAGAATAAGAAGAAAAGAAGAAGGAGAAGGAGAAGGAGGAAGAAGAAGGAGAAGGAGGAGCTCCTTCTCCTTCTTCTCCTCCTTCTTCTCCTTCTTCTTATCCTCCTCCTTCTCCTTCTTCTTCTTCTCCTCTTCTTCTTCTTCCTTCCTTTCACTTTCCTCTTTCTTCTCCTCTTGTCCCCTTCTTCGGGCTAAATTGGCTAAGAATGCCTTTTTGGAGCTAATTATGTCATTTCGAGGATAATTAGCTACGTATAGGTCATGTTTTATTAAATAGACCATTTAGGAGCTAACAAAGCTAATTATGTCATCAAGGTGGAACCCTAGCTAAATATAGGTCGTTTCAGAGCTAACTTGGGTAAAATATGTTATTCCCAAGCAAACTATGCTTATTAAGCAATTTTGGATCTAGCTAGGCTAATTATAGGCCATTTAGTACCTAAGTTAGGGGGAATATGTCATCTTGCAGCTACGTAAGCCTTATTGTGTCATTTAGGAGAGAACTTAGCTAACTGTAGGTCATTTTTTATTAAATAGGTCATTTTGGATCTAACTAAGCTAATTATGTCATTTGGTAGGATAATTAGCCAATTTAGCCTTTCTTGGATGAGTCTAAGCTACGTAGAAGAAGAGAAAGAGAAGAAGAAGTAAATGAGGGAGGAGGAGGAGGAGGAGAAGGAGAAGGAAGAGGAGAAGAAGAAGAAAAGAAGAAGGAGAAGGAGAAGGAGGAAGGAGGAAGAAGAAGGATAATGAGGAGCTCCTTCTCCTTCTTCTCCTTCTTCTTATCCTCCTCCTTCTCCTTCTTCTTCTCCTCTTCTTCTTCTTCCTTCCTTTCATTTTTGCTCTTTCTTCTCCTCTTGTCCCCTTCTTCGGGCTAAATTGGCTAAGAATGCCTTTTTGGAGCTAATTATGTCATTTCGAGGATAATTAGCTAAGTAGATGTCATGTTTTATGAAATAGACCATTTAGGAGCTAACTAAGCTCATTATGTCATCTAGGTGGAACCCTAGCTAAATATAGGTCGTTTCGGAGCTAACTTGGGTAAAATAGGTCATTCCGGAGCAAACTATGATTATTAAGCCATTTTGGATCTATCTAGGCTAATTATAGGCCATTTAATACCTAAATTAGGGGGAATAGGTCATCTTGCCGCTACGTCAGCCTTATCATACCATTTAGGAGAGAACTTAGCTAACTGTAGGTCATTTTTTATTAAATAGGTCATTTTTGAGCTAACTAAGCTAATTATATCATTTGGTAGGATAATTAGCCAACTTAGCCTTTCTTGGATGAGTCTAAGCTACGTAGAAGAAGAGAAAGAGAAGAAGAAGTAAAAGAAGGAGGAGGAGGAGGAGGAGGAGGAGGAGAAGGAGAAGGAAGAGGAGAATAAGAAGAAAAGAAGAAGGAGAAGGAGAAGGAGGAAGAAGGAGGAAGAAGAAGGAGAAGGAGGAGCTCCTTCTCCTTCTTCTCCTCCTTCTTCTCCTTCTTCTTATCCTCCTCCTTCTCCTTCTTCTTCTTCTCCTCTTCTTTTTCTTCCTTCCTTTCATTTTTTCTCTTTCTTCTCCTCTTGTCCCCTTCTTCAGGCTAAATTGGCTAAGAATGCCTTTTTGGAGATAATTATGTCATTTTGAGGATAATTAGCTAAGTATAGGTCATGTTTTATTAAATAGACCATTTAGGAGCTAACTAAGCTAATTATGTCATCTAGGTGGAACCCTAGCTAAATATAGGTCGTTTCAGAGCTAACTTGGGTAAAATATGTCATTCCGGAGCAAACTATGCTTATTAAGCCATTTTGGATCTAGCTAGGCTAATTATAGGCCATTTAATACCTAAATTAGGGGGAATATGTCATCTTGCAGCTACGTAAGCCTTATTATGTCATTTAGGAGAGAACTTAGCTAATTGTAGGTCATTTGTTATGAAATAGGTCATTTTGGAGCTAACTAAGCTAATTATGTCATTTCGTAGGATAATTAGCCAATTTAGCCTTTCTTGGATGAGTCTAAGATACGTAGAAGAAGAGAAAGAGAAGAAGAAGTAAATGAGGGAGGAGGAGGAGGAGGAGGAGAAGGAGAAGGAAGAGGAGAAGAAGAAGAAAAGAGGAAGGAGAAGGAGAAGGAGGAAGGAGGAAGAAGAAGGAGACGGAGGAGCTCCTTCTCCTTATTCTCCTTCTTCTTATCCTCCTCCTTCTCCTTCTTCTTCTTCTCCTCTTCTTCTTCTTCCTTCCTTTCATTTTTCCTCTTTCTTCTCCTCTTGTCCCCTTCTTCGGGCTAAATTGGCAAAGAATGCCTTTTTGGAGCTAATTATGTCATTTTGAGGATAACTAGCGAACTATAGGTCATGTTTTATTAAATAGATCATTTAGGAGCTAACTAAGCTAATTATGTCATTTAGGTGGAATCCTAGCTTACTATAGGTCGTTTCGGAGCTAACTTGGGTAAAATAGGTCATTCCGTAGCAAACTATGCTTATTATGCCATTTGGGATCTAGCTAGGCTAATTATTGGCCATTTAATACCTAAGTTAGGGGGAATAGGTCATCTTGCAGCTACGTAAGCCTTATTATGTCATTTAAGAGAGAACTTAGCTAACTATAGGTCATTTTTTATTAAATAGGTCATTTTGGAGCTAACTAAGCTAGGTATGTCATTTCGTAGGATAATTAGCCAATTTAGGCTTTCTTGGATGAGTCTAAGCTACATAGAAGAAGAGAAAGAGAAGAAGAAGTAAATGAGGGAGGAGGAGGAGGAGGAGAAGGTGAAGGATGAGGAGAAGAAGAAGAAAAGAAGAAGGAGAAGAAGAAGGAGAAGGAGGAAGGAGGAAGAAGAAGGAGAAGGAGGAGCTCCTTCTCCTTCTTCTCCTTCTTCTTGTCCTCCTCCTTCTCCTTCTTCTTCTTCTCTTCTTCTTCTTCTTCCTTCCTTTCATTTTTCCTCTTTCTTCTCCTCTTGTCCCCTTCTCCGGGCTAAATTGGCTAAGAATGCCTTTTTGGAGCTAATTATGTCATTTCGAGGATAATTAGCGAAGTATAGGTCATGTTTTATTAAATAAACCATTTAGGAGCTAACTAAGCTAATTATGTCATCTAGGTGGAACCCTAGCTAAATATAGGTCGTTTCGGAGCTTACTTGGGTAAAATAGGTCATTTCGGAGCAAACTATGTTTATTAAGCCATTTTTGATCTATCTAGGCTAATTATAGGCCATTTAATACCTAAATTAGGGGGAATAGGTCATCTTGCAGCTACGTCAGCCTTATTATGCCATTTAGGAGAGAACTTAGCTAACTGTAGGTCATTTTTTATTAAATAGGTCATTTTTGAGCTAACTAAGCTAATTATGTCATTTGGTAGGATAATTAGCCAACTTAGCCTTTCTTGGATGAGTCTAAGCTACGTAGAAGAAGAGAAAGAGAAGAAGAAGTAAAAGAAGGAGGAGGAGGAGGAGGAGGAGGAGGAGAAGGAGAAGGAAGAGGAGAATAAGAAGAAAAGGAAAAGGAGAAGGAGGAAGAAGAAGGGGAAGGAGGAGCTCCTTCTCCTTCTTCTCCTCCTTCTTCTACTTCTTCTTATCCTCCTCCTTCTCCTTCTTCTTCTTCTCCTCTTCTTCTTCTTCCTTCCTTCCGTTTTCCCTCTTTCTTCTCCTCTTGTCCCCTTCTCCGGGCTAAATTGGCTAAGAATGCCTTTTTGGAGCTAATTATGTCATTTCGAGGATAATTAGCTAAGTATAGGTCATGTTTTATTAAATAGACCATTTAGGAGCTAACTAAGCTAATTATGTCATCTAGGTGGAACCCTAGCTAAATATAGGTCGTTTTAGAGCTAACTTGGGTGAAATATGTCATTCCGGAGCAAACTATGCTTATTAAGCCATTTTGGATCTAGCTAGGCTAATTATAGGCCATTTAATACCTAAATTAGGGGGAATATGTCATCTTGCAGCTACGTAAGCCTTATTATGTCATTTAGGAGAGAACTTCGCTAATTGTAGGTCATTTGTTATGGAATAGGTCATTTTGGAGATAACTAAGCTAATTATGTCATTTCGTAGGATAATTAGCCAATTTAGCCTTTCTTGGATGAGTCTAAGATACGTAGAAGAAGAGAAAGAGAAGAAGAAGTAAATGAGGGAGGAGGAGGAGGAGGAGGAGAAGGAGAAGGAAGAGGAGAAGAAGAAGAAATTAAGAAGGAGAAGGAGAAGGAGGAAGAAGGAGGAAGAAGAAGGAGAAGGAGGAGCTCCTTCTCCTTCTTCTCCTCCTTCTTCTCCTTCTTCTTATCCTCCTCCTTATCCTTCTTCTTCTTCTCCTCCTCTTCTTCTTCCTTCCTTTCATTTTTCCTCTTTCGTCTCCTCTTGTCGCCTTCTTCGGGCTAAATTGGCAAAGAATGCCTTTTTGTTGCTAATTATGTCATTTTGAGGATAATTAGCTAAGTATAGGTCATGTTTTATTAAATAGATCATTTAGGAGCTAACTAAGATAATTATGTCATTTAGGTGGAATCCTAGCTTACTATAGGTCGTTTCGGAGCTAACTTGGGTAAAATAGGTCATTCCGTAGCAAACTATGCTTATTAAGCCATTTGGGATTTAGCTAGGCTAATTATTGGCCATTTAATACCTAAGTTAGGGGGAATAGGTCATCTTGCCGCTACGTAAGCCTTATTATGTCATTTAAGAGAGAACTTAGCTAACTATAGGTCATTTTTTATTAAATAGGTCATTTTGGAGCTAACTAAGCTAGGTATGTCATTTCGTAGGATAATTAGCCAATTTAGGTTTTCTTGGATGAGTCTAAGCTACGTAGAAGAAGAGAAAGAGAAGAAGAAGTAAATGAGGGAGGAGGAGGAGGAGGAGAAGGAGAAGGATGAGGAGAAGAAGAAGAAAAGAAGAAGGAGAAGAAGAAGGAGAAGGAGGAAGGAGGAAGAAGAAGGAGAAGGAGGAGCTCCTTCTCCTTCTTCTCCTTCTTCTTGTCCTCCTCCTTCTCCTTCTTCTTCTTCTCTTCTTCTTCTTCTTCCTTCCTTTCATTTTTCCTCTTTCTTCTCCTCTTGTCCCCTTCTCCGGGCTAAATTGGCTAAGAATGCCTTTTTGGAGCTAATTATGTCATTTCGAGGATAATTAGCAAAGTATACGTCATGTTTTATTAAATAAACCATTTAGGAGCTAACTAAGCTAATTATGTCATCTAGGTGGAACCCTAGCTAAATATAGGTCGTTTCGGAGCTTACTTGGGTAAAATAGGTCATTTCGGAGCAAACTATGTTTATTAAGCCATTTTTGATCTATCTAGGTAATTATAGGCCATTTAATACCTAAATTAGGGGGAATAGGTCATCTTGCAGCTACGTCAGCCTTATTATGCCATTTAGGAGAGAACTTAGCTAACTGTAGGTCATTTTTTATTAAATAGGTCATTTTTGAGCTAACTAAGCTAATTATGTCATTTGGTAGGATAATTAGCCAACTTAGCCTTTCTTGGATGAGTCTAAGCTACGTAGAAGAAGAGAAAGAGAAGAAGAAGTAAAAGAAGGAGGAGGAGGAGGAGGAGGAGGAGGAGAAGGAGAAGGAAGAGGAGAATAAGAAGAAAAGGAAAAGGAGAAGGAGGAAGAAGAAGGGGAAGGAGGAGCTCCTTCTCCTTCTTCTCCTCCTTCTTCTACTTCTTCTTATCCTCCTCCTCCTCCTTCTTCTTCTTCTCCTCTTCTTCTTCTTCCTTCCTTTCATTTTCCCTCTTTCTTCTCCTCTTGTCCCCTTCTCCGGGCTAAATTGGCTAAGAATGCCTTTTTGGAGCTAATTATGTCATTTCGAGGATAATTAGCTAAGTATAGTTCATGTTTCATTAAATAGACCATTTAGGAGCTAACTAAGCTAATTATGTCATCTAGGTGGAACCCTAGCTAAATATAGGTCGTTTCAGAGCTAACTTGGGTAAAATATGTCATTCCGGAGAAAACTATGCTTATTAAGCCATTTTGGATCTATCTAGGCTAATTATAGGCCATTTAATACCTAAATTAGGGGGAATATGTCATCTTGCAGCTACGTAAGCCTTATTATGTCATTTAGGAGAGAACTTAGCTAACTGTAGGTCATTTTTTATTAAATAGGTCATTTTGGAGCTAACTAAGCTAATTATGTCATTTCATAGGATAATTAGCCAATTTAGCCTTTCTTGGCTGAGTCTAAGCTACGTAGAAGAAGAGAAAGAGAAGAAGAAGTAAAAGAAGGAGGAGGAGGAGGAGGAGGAGAAGGAGAAGGAAGAGGAGAATAAGAAGAAAAGAAGGAAAAGGAGAAGGAGGAAGAAGAAGGGGAAGGAGGAGCTCCTTCTCCTTCTTCTCGTCCTTCTTCTCCTTCTTCTTATCCTCCTCCTTCTCCTTCTTCTTCTTCTCCTCTTCTTCTTCTTCCTTCCTTTCATTTTCCCTCTTTCTTCTCCTCTCGTCCCCTTCTTCGGGCTAAATTGGCTAAGAATGCCTTTTTGGAGCTAATTATGTCATTTCGAGGATATTTAGCTAAGTATAGGTCATGTTTTATTAAATAGACCATTTAGGAGCTAACTAAGCTAATTATGTCATCTAGGTGGAACCCTAGCTAAATATAGGTTGTTTCAGAGCTAACTTGGGTAAAATATGTCATTCCGGAGCAAACTATGCTTATTAAGCCATTTTGGATCTAGCTAGGCTAATTATAGGCCATTTAATACCTAAATTAGGGGGAATATGTCATCTTGCAGCTACGTAAGCCTTATTATGTCATTTAGGAGAGAACTTAGCTAACTGTAGGTCATTTTTTATTAAATAGGTCATTTTGGATCTAACTAAGCTAATTATGTCATTTCATAGGATAGTTAGCCAATATAGCCTTTGTTGGCTGAGTCTAAGCTACGTAGAAGAAGAGAAAGAGAATAAGAAGTAAATGAGGGAGGAGAAGGAGGAGGAGGAGGAGAAGGAGAAGGAAGAGGAGAAGAAGAAGAAATTAAGAAGGAGAAGGAGAAGGAGGAAGAAGGAGGAAGAAGAAGGAGAAGGAGGAGGTCCTTCTCCTTCTTCTCCTCCTTCTTCTCCTTCTTCTTATCCTCCTCCTTATCCTTCTTCTTCTTCTCCTCCTCTTCTTCTTCCTTCCTTTCATTTTTCCTGTTTCTTCTCCTCTTGTCCCCTTCTTCGGGCTAAATTGGCAAAGAATGCCTTTTTGTAGCTAATTATGTCATTTCGAGGATAATTAGCTAAGTATAGGTCATGATTTATTAAATAGACCATTTAGGAGCTAACTAAGCTAATTATGTAATTTAGGTCGAATCCTAGCTTACTATAGGTCGTTTCGGAGCTAACTTGGGTAAAATAGGTCATTCCGTAGCAAACTACGCTTATTAAGCCATTTTGGATCTAGCTAGGTTAATTATTGGCCATTTAATACCTAAGTTAGGGGGAATAGGTCATCTTGCAGCTACGTAAGCCTTATTATGTCATTTAAGAGAGAACTTAGCTAACTATAGGTCATTTTTTATTAAATAGGTCATTTTGGAGTAACTAAGCTTGGTATGTCATTTCGTAGGATAATTAGCCAATTTAGGCTATCTTGGATGAGTCTAAGCTACGTAGAAGAAGAGAAAGAGAAGAAGAAGTAAATGAGGGAGGAGGAGGAGGAGGAGAAGGAGAAGGATGAGGAGAAGAAGAAGAAAAGAATAAGGAGAAGAAGAATGAGAAGGAGGAAGGAGGAAGAAGAAGGAGAAGGAGGAGCTCCTTCTCCTTCTTCTCCTTCTTCTTGTCCTCCTCCTTCTCCTTCTTCTTCTTCTCTTCTTCTTCTTCTTCCTTCCTTTCATTTTTCCTCGTTCTTCTCCTCTTGTCCCCTTCTCCGGGCTAAATTGGCTAAAATGCCTTTTTGGAGCTAATTATGTCATTTCGAGGATAATTAGCGAAGTATAGGTCATGTTTTATTAAATAAACCATTTAGGAGCTAACTAAGCTAATTATGTCATCTAGGTGGAACCCTAGCTAAATATAGGTCGCTTCGGAGCTTACTAGGGTAAAATAGGTCATTTCAGAGCAAACTATGATTATTAAGCCATTTTTGATCTATCTAGGCTAATTATAGGCCATTTAATACCTAAATTAGGGGGAATATGTCATCTTGCAGCTATGTAAGCCTTATTATGTCATTTAGGAGAGAACATAGCTAACTGTAGGTCATTTTTTATTAAATAGGTCATTTTGGAGCTAACTAAGCTAATTATGTCATTTCATAGGATAATTAGCCAATTTAGCCTTTCTTGGTTGAGTCTAAGCTACGTAGAAGAAGAGAAAGAGAAGAAGAAGTAAAGGAAGGAGGAGGAGGAGGAGGAGGAGGAGGAGAAGGAGAAGGAAGAGGAGAATAAGAAGAAAAGAAGGAAAAGGAGAAGGAGGAAGAAGAAGGGGAAGGAGGAGCTCCTTCTCCTTCTTCTCCTTCTTCTTATCCTCCTCCTTCTCCTTCTTCTTCTTCTCCTCTTCTTCTTCTTCCTTCCTTTCATTTTCCCTCTTTCTTCTCCTCTTGTCCCCTTCTTCGGGATAAATTGGCTAACAATGCCTTTTTGGAGCTAATTATGTCATTTCGAGGATAATTAGCTAAGTATAGGTCATGTTTTATTAAATAGACCATTTAGGAGCTAACTAAGCTTATTATGTCATCTAGGTGGAACCCTAGCTAAATATAGGTCGTTTCAAAGCTAACTTGGGTAAAATATGTCATTCCGAAGCAAACTATGCTTATTAAGCCATTTTGGATCTAGCTAGGCTAATTATAGGCCATTTAATACCTAAATTAGGGGGAATATGTCATCTTGCAGCTACGTAAGCCTTATTATGTCATTTAGGAGAGAACTTAGCTAACTGTAGGTCATTTTTTATTAAATAGGTCATTTTGGAGCTAACTAAGCTAATTATGTCATTTCATAGGATAATTAGCCAATTTAGCCTTTCTTGGCTGAGTCTAAGCTACGTAGAAGAAGAGAAAGAGAAGAAGAAGTAAATGAAGGAGGAGGAGGAGGAGGAGGAGGAGGAGGAGAAGGATAAGGAAGAGGAGAAGAAGAAGAAAAGAAGAAGGGGAAGGAGAAGGAGGAAGAAGGAGGAGAAAAAGGAGAAGGAGGAGCTCCTTCTCCTTCTTCTCCTCCTTCTCCTTCTTCTTATCCTCCTCCTTCTCCTTCTTCTTCTTCTCCTCTTCTTCTTCTTCCTTCCTTTCATTTTTCCTCTTTCTTCTCCTCTTGTCCCCTTCTTCGGGCTAAACTGGCTAAGAATACATTTTTGGAGCTAATTATGTCATTTCGAGGATAATTAGCTAAGTATAGGTCATGTTTTATTAAATAGACCATTTAGGAGCTAACTAAGCTAATTATGTCATCTAGGTGGAACCCTAGCTAACTATAGGTTGTTTCGGAGCTAACTTGGTAAAATAGGTCATTCCGGAGCAAACTATGCTTATTAAGCCATTTTGGATCTAGCTAGGCTAATTATAGGCCATTTAATACCTAAATTAGGGGGAATAGGTCATCTTGCAGCTACGTAAGCCTTATTATGTCATTTAGGAGAGAACTTAGCTAACTGTAGGTCATTTTTTATTAAATAGGTCATTTTGGAGCTAACTAAGCTAATTATGTCATTTCGTAGGATAATTAGCCAATTTAGCCTTTCTTGGATGAGTCTAAGCAACGTAGAAGAAGAGAAAGAGAAGAAGAAGTAAAAGAAGGAAGAGGAGGAGGAGGAGGAGGATAAGGAAGAGGAGAAGAAGAAGAAAAGAAGAAGGAGAAGGAGAGGGAGGAAGAAGGAGGAAGAAGAAGGAGAAGGAGGAGCTCCTTCTCCTTCTTCTCGTCCTTCTTCTCCTTCTCCTTATCCTCCTCTTTCTCCTTCTTCGTAGGATAATTAGCCAATATAGCCATTTTGGAGCTAACTAAGCTAATTATGTCATTTAGATGGAAGTCTAGCTATTTTTTTATTAAAACACTAGAAATAACATACAATTATCGTCATCACAGCGGTGAAGCACGGTGGCTCTAGCTTGTTTCACCTTGAGAAAGCTGCCCTGGAGAAGGCTCGATTGTAGAAGGGTCGTGCGATGCGTTTCAGGAGATATTCTGCACAAAACATCATTTGCAATGTGTAGTTAGCATGAGGATACTCTTAAGATCACTGCAGTGAAATTAAATTCACCGTCCCCGCCACATTAATGACTGGCATCGGCGGAGGGACTTGGCCGTTCTTCTCGCACATAGACTATACATTTGGTTTCGACAAGTCAAACTTTCTATTTATTAATGAAACAGACATTCAAATGCTGGATTTGAAATAACATGAAGAAGAAACTTACCACGAAGAGCTCGTATATGGCCTTGTTAGACGCATCATTCCATGCCCTCTCCGCCTCCACCAATGCGGTCGTCCTCTCCTCCAGCTCCCTAATATCCTTATCCTTCTCCGCCATAGCCGCCTGCATTGCCTCTCTCTCTTTCTGAATAGCAGCCTGCCACACAACTCATTGTTAGCAATGTAATCATATTGGTCCCAACGCACAACATAATGCAGAAAGATAGTTGAGTCCATTAAACTAACCTCGATAGCGAGCTCGACTGGCCGTGGACGACGTGTTATCTCCGGACAAGAGCTCGTTTGGCATGCCTTTATCTGCCTGAGAGTGCTAGGACAACGTATAAGGCCGTCTCCAATGGCGATCGAGCCATGGGGCTTCCCGTTGCCAGCTATCATCACCAGCTCTGGATCAATAGGCCCTTCGCTCGGGTTAAAGTCCTCCTCTTTCCTCGCCTTCCCGTGATCTCTGTACTTCACTAGCTTGTGGTGGGAGGAGATGTTGGTTAAGTTTTCTGGATGCTTGAGGTCAGACTCAGAGAATGCCTTGACCTTCTTGTACGAGGCAGTATGGGCCATGGCATACAGGTCGTACATCTGTGGCACCTCCGTCTTATTGTGACGCGCCTAAAAGAGAGTGAGAGGAAATTGTATTAGTAAAGGGCTCAAGATAGCATTAAGAATGAATTGCATGAGGCATGAAGCAAACCACATACCCAGTTCTCACCAAATTGGATTAAGTTGACGCTCCCTTGATGCTGTGGCACGCCAACCATTTTGCCACGACTCTCCTTGGCGTTGTTGTGGCTGGCCTCCCACGTTTCGGAGCACCACTGATCCACCAAGGCCTCTCAACAATCCATCTTATCCACACACCATCTCGGGGGCACCTAAGTTAATAAAGAGAAATTTGAGCGCGTAAGAACCAAATCAAGGAAACTAATTACAAAGCCTTAATAATATGTAATTACCTTCATGTAATGCTCCTTCTCCATCTTAGCATCACGACACTTCGCCTTGTCAATCCTAATACGCTGTGTGGCATAGTAGTCTCGAACAGCCTGCACCCGAGCCTCGTGCCGAAAGTTTTGAAGTAGGCGGCGACATTCAGTTTCGATAACCTTTGCCGCGTTCTCCTCGTATTCCTCCTCACACCTGTAGTAGGTCTGCAAACGAGACAACACCGATTAGTACAATAAATAGCTATGGTTGATTTATAATTGTTTGAAGGAGAAATTACCCAGAACTTTCGGATCACCATGTCCGCCCTCGTGTCGCACAAAACACCGTCGATCTCCACCTCCGGCGGGGCCGAGGCACCCAAGTAGTGCTCCCAGGTCATTCCTACCTCTCGTTCCCGAGCGGGCAACGTAAGAAACCCTGGGAAGTTTTTACGGCAAAGCACACCAAGGACGCTGTTGGGCTTGCGGACACCCTTGGCAACAATCCAACCCCTACAGTATGACAAATTAAAGACAAGACATTAGATATTTGAGAAAACGCGAAGGCAAAAGGTTAAATAAGAGTAAATTTACTAAATTGTCCCCATTTGGCCTAATCGACCACCTCTGCTCGGGGGTCGCTAGCACGAGCGGGAGCCCCGAAGTACCAAGCTGGTAGACGGTAGCCCCCTCACCCAGCTCCTCGTTGCTACCAGCATCCCACTGGGTCTCTTGGGACGTACCCTCATCCCTACTTTGCTCCGGAGTTGCCTGGAATGAAGCCTCTAGGACACAAGTCTCGTGGGGCAAAGGCTCGTCGACCCGAGGCTCGTCGACCCGAGGTTCGTGAACTGGAGACCGTGTAGCCTCCACCTCAGACGAATCCACCCTAGAAGTCCTGTGCTCAGGTGAATCACCTTGGGGTGGTGGCGGAGACCGTGTAGCCGCCACCTTGGGGTGGTGGCGGAAACCTCAGAAGGCGTGGCAGCCACCGCCCTACCTCTCCCGCGGCCACCTGTACCTTTAGTACACCATAAATACCAACATGAGTAATAAAATGTATATAAATACCAATATGCATACAACATGAGTACAACATAAATACCAACATGAATACAACGTATACCTTTACTACCTCTCGGCTTCGTGGGGGGTCAACCTCCTCTCACGGGGGGTGCTCCTTGCATAGTAGAGAGCAACACTCTCCGAAGAGGCGAGGCAGGAATGGAAGTACCCATCCCATGACCCGCCGACGAAGAAGGAGCCGCGGAGTGCTTTCGACCCTTTCCCACCATCTTTCAACACCTGTCATGACAAAGAGTAAATGAAATTATTACAAAATAAATACCAGCATGAGTAATAAAATGTATATAATTTAAGTGTATCATCGTCATAAATACCAACATGACTAATAAAAATTGAATACCTACCATGAACTCAAAATTTATATATAGTAGAATAGTTGAATACATGACATGAACTAATAACAATCGTGCTCGTCTATATATGCTTCGGGGTCAATAAATGCATCATGATGATCACTATCATCAATAAATGCATCATCATCATCACTATCACGAAGACCATGTGGAAGGCCACCATTAAGTAATCGGTCAAGAAGTGACAGGTCATCCGGAGCAGTAACCTCTTCTTCTTCCAGCTCTTCCTGTTCGGGCTCAGGGGTTAAGACGGATTCACTATCGCTGTCTACTTCAATGTTCTGGGGTGAAGTAGAGCGGTTATTGAAACGTTTCTTGGACATACGTGTTTCTTGGAAGAATTCTCCTTCATATGTGTCTGGGTTAATGTGAGGTTCATAATCCTCTTCATTGAGGGTAGGTGGTCTAAAATGTGGTGGCACTTCATAAACGACATCCCAACCTTTGAGATTTGGATCAGTTTGGCAGGCCCACGGTAGATAGAAAACTTGTGTCGCCTGTTGAGCTGTAATATAGACATCGGGAACATCTAAGTGGGTGTTTTGGTTGATCTCGACTAGTCCTATATGTTCATGAGTCCTTCTAGTCTCCCTCGGCTCAAACCAATAACATTTGAAGACTACAACGGTCGGTGGGTTTTCACCATAGAATAGAAGTTCATAAAATGCTTCAACTCTTCCATAATACTCGGTGTCTCCTACGCCGACAGCAGAGACAGAACAATTTGTAGTCTTTAGGTCGGGCATAGATAGCTCTTTGCCAAAGGTACGAAAGTGATACCCGTTGATGTTGTATTTGTCGAATGAAGGGACCTTATAGTCAAAACCATTAGCGACTTGTCTCAACTAGGCGTCCATAGACTCTGCATTCGCCTAAAAGTTTAATACAAAAGTATGGATGCATTAGCCGCAAATTATACCTAGAAATCAAATGGGCCCTTAATGGTAATTAATTACCCTTTGTGGGAACCAAGAGATAAAACCGGGATAGTAGCCTCCATGCTTTTCGAGAAGCTCATACTCTTCGACGGAATCCTTTTCGATGACCGCTCCATCCGAGAATTCGGCAACGTATCGATTATATCAAATATCCGGGAATAAGAGTAGTTCATAGCAATTAGAAGTTGCGGAACAATAAATTACCGAGAACTTACTCGATGTACGGCCGCACTTCTGTTAGGTTGGTGAAGATATACAAAGAAATGGTCCGCCATTCTTCGACATCCAACGATTTCCCTTTCGAAGCACCGGATGGCGCGAGCTTACCTTTGAATAGGCTGAGGTTGGATCGAACTTATTTTGGATCGCCATCATTGTACCGAGGCTTCGGGTTATGCAAATGATGATTTTTGGCTTCGTAGTGTGTTGTCACGAAGTTTGCCGCCTCCTCAGTAATGAATGCCTCGGCCATCGATGCTTCAATTCTACGTTTAGTTTTACACTTAGCTCGAAGCGTCTTCTGCATCCTCTCAGTTGAGTAGCACCATCGATTTTGAACGGGCCCCCCATTCTTGCCTCGGTCGAGAGATGCAAAATCAAATGTTGCATTGGATTAAACAAGACCGGTGGAAAGATCTTTTCTAATTTGCAGATCAACTCCGACGCCAACTCTTCCATTTCATCTAGCACGCCAGGTGATAGTTCTTTCGCACAAAGAGAACGGAAGAAATAGTTCAACTCTGCCAGTACTAGCCATTTATCCTCAGGGATAAAGCCACGCGACATCACCGGAATTACCCGCTCAATCCATATGTGCCAATCATGACTCTTGAGCCCAAATATTTTGAATTTCTCAAGACCCGCTCCCCTCTTTAGATTCGCAGCATACCCATCGGGGAACATTAACCGCATTTTCACCCACAATAGCATTTCCCTCATAGCTGGCCTTTCAAGATTGAACAATGCCTTTGGCTTCGCTATGCTTTGCTTTCCTTTCCGTTGTCGCAATTTTGCAAGGGTCTATCACATAGAGCCTCTAGGTCGATTCTAGCCTTAGGATTATCTTTTGACTTCCCCTCTATGCCGAAAAATGTACCAAAAATGGCCTCCGCAATATTCTTTTCAGTGAGGATCACGTCAATGTTGTGTGGGCAAAGGAGGTCTTTGAAGTAAGGCAGATCCCATAAGGATGACTTGTGAGTCCAGGCATGTTCCGTATTATACCCTTTGAAGTATCCTCGATGCAAAGGATCAGGCTCGAGAGCGTTTAACTGATCATGGGTCTATTGGCATGTCAACGCAGCTGGTGAAGTGTTTTTGACAACTCTACCTTTGATGAAATTCTGCTTGTCTTTTCTGAACTTATGGTCCGGATCCAGGAATTGAATATGCATGTCGAAGCAAGAATACTTGCGACCAGCCTACAGCCAACGGAACTGAAGAGCTGCCTTGCATGTGGTGCACGGGAACCTTCCATGCACACACCAGCCAGCGAATAGCGCAAACGCCGGATAATCATGCGTCGAGTACATGTACCACACATGCATTTTGAAATTTGTTTTGGTAGCCGCGTCGTAGGTCTTGATACCATTATCCCAGGCTTCTTGCAACTCATCCTTAAGCGGCTGCAAGTACACATTCATATTCTTCCCCGGATAGTTGGGCCATGGAATTATCAATGTCAGGAAAATGTTCTTTCTTTTCATAATCTCTCCGGGTGGCAAATTCAGTGGAATGACAAATACAGGCCAACAACTGTATTGTGCTGCCGTCATACCATACACATTGAACCCATCCATGCTGATGGCAACTCTAGGTTGCCTTGGATCTTCCGATTTATCCTTATGTAATGCATCGAAGTGCCTCCACGCAAAACCATCTGAAGTGTGTACCAGCATCTTGTTCCCATCCGCATCTAGTTAGGTTCTTTCGCCCAATTTGTGCCATGTCATCTGTCTGGCCGTCTCTTCAAACATGAAAAGACGTTGAAGTCTTGGTATGATTGGTAGATACCGAAGAACACTAATGGGGATTTTGGTCTGACTCCTCTCACCCATGCCGTTGTCTACCAAAATATACCTGGAAGAATTGCAAATGGGGCAATAGTTCAAGGCCGCATACTCAAGCCTAAATAAGGCACATCCATTCTCACAGGCATGTATCTTCTCATAGGGCATCTTAAGTACACGGAGGATTTTCTCTGACTATTACAGGTTTGCAGGCAGTACATGACCTTTGGGTTGAAAGCGTCAAAATATCGTCATCATCGCATCGTAGCATTCTATGCCTAGGTTGAATTGAGCCTTCAGAGCCATTACTTGCACGATGGCATCCAGCTGACAAAGCTCAGTCTGCTCGTGGAGAGGACGTTTTGAAGACTCCAACATTTCATAGAAGGCCTTTGTAGATTCCTCCATCTCATCGTCCGAATCCCGAGCATCATCAAAGTCTTGCACCATGTCTTCAATCTCGGTACAATGCTCGTCGGTGCGACGACGAATCACCTCAGCTCTGGCACGTTGGTCAGACTCACCATGAAAAGTATACACCGTATAATTAGGCGTAAAACCCCACTTCTGCAGTTGTTTACCCATTTCAAACTCTGTCCGCTTTTTCCAGTTGTCGGAGTTGGGACAAGGGCACCATGTTTTTTGCTGGCCATTTGCAAATGCGGCTCTCACAAACCCCTGGTTTCTGACTAGGGTGAACAGTGTACATCCAACCACGATCACTCATGTTGCCTAGCTACCTATGGGGGCACAAGAAATAAATATATAATTCATCATCTATATTCATACCTAATCAAGTTTGTCAGTTTTATTACGTCCATGCAACCTACACGCTAATAGGTAAAGATAGGTCCTAATCCCAGCCGAGTATGTGTAGACTGGGTTCGTTTTCCCATGCCCTGCTCCAGATGCGACGCAGAATTTGGGCAGCACCTCCCCGCTGTTCTCATGATACACGTCTCGGCAATAAGCACAGAGGATGTGTACCCGGAGAACAACAGGGGAGGCACTGACGAAATTCCGCATCGGATCCGGAGCACAGCATACGGGGAAACAAACCCAATCTACACATACACGGGTTGTCCATGGATAATGTTGGACAATTCGAAAGGATGGCGGTTATAAATATGCAAAGAAATGCATATTTATATATGTCTCCCTTTCGAACGGGAGACCCATACTGGTCACGCATACTCATGATTGAAGAAAGCTATAGCTAGCAAGTTTCATCGGCACGAAGACCGGGACAGAGCAAATTAAGGGGGTAGGAGGAGAAGTCATTTGTGCTCACCAACAAACCCAAGGGCGGAGCTCGTCCAACGCACGTGGAGGTCGTCGAACAACTGCACATTGAAATTCAAACAATCAACACAAATACGATGTTTTTATAATTAACATAATCGGAAAATATGTGACCTAACTCATAATTTACAAAACTATGACCTCGTGGGCCTCTAGAAGGCCAAATAGCACCTTCTCGTTCAAAAGAAGGCAGAAGAGGTGTCGGGGGTCGGGCCTTACTGGCGTCGGGAGTCAGTGTCGTCGAGGGTCGGTGGTGTTGGGTGTCGGTGGCATCGGGGGTCGGGGGGTTAGTGGCGTCGGTTTTGGGGGGTCAGTTGCGTCGGGGGTCGAGGGTTGGTGGTTTCGAGTGTCGGGGGTCGGGAGTCGTGGGCCGAGGGTCTTTGTCGGGGCTTAGTGGCGTTGGGGGTCGAGGGTTAGTGGCGTCGGGGGTCAGTGGCGTCGGGGGTCGGGGGTCAGTGGCATCGGGGGTCGATGGTCGGGGGTCAGTGGCGTCGGGCGTTAGGGGTCGGGGGTCGATGGTCGGGGGTCAGTGGCGTCGGGCGTTAGGGGTCGGGGGTCGAGGGTCAGTTTCGGGGTGCCGGGGTTCCCTTTTCCTCTTCTTTCTTCTCCTCTCTCCTCTTTTTCTTCCTCTTCTACTTCTTTTCTTCTTCTTCTTCTTCTTGTTGTTCGTCTTCTTCTTCTTCTTCTTCTTCTTCTTCTTCTTGTTCTTCTTCTTCTTCTACTTCTTTTTCTCCTCCTCCTCCCCCTCCTCCTTTTCTCCTTCTATTCTTCTTCTTCTTCTTCTTCTTCTTCTTCTTCTTCTTCTTCTTTCTCCTCCTCTTCCTCCTCCTCCTCCTCCTCCTCTTCTTCTTCTTCTTCTTCTTCTTCTTTTTTCTCCTCCTCCTCCTCCTATTCTTCTTCTAATTATTTTCTTCTTTTCCTTTTTTATTTTTCATTTTTTTCCTTCTGCTTTTCCTCTTTTTTCTTCTAACCAAACTAACTAACCTAATTAGCCTAATAGTCTAACCAAATAAACTAACTAAATTACCCTATATATAATAAAAAAACTAACCTAATAAACTAACTAAAGTAATTAACTTTTTTAAAAAGAAAAAGAAGAAGAACTCACCGCGGTGGACGACGGCAGAGGGGGCAGGGGGCGCGCGGCAGGGGGTCATCGCGGGGGTGGGTTGCAGCGGGAAGGGGCTCTTGCGGGGAGGGGCTCGCCGTGGGGAGGGGCTCTCGCGGGGAGGGGGTCGCCGTGGAGAGAGAGACAGTGAGCGAGACAGTGGCCCGGGGGAGAGAGAGACGGTGAGGAGGGGGTTAACGGCCGTTATAGGGCAGCCCCTTTGTCGTCCGCCTCCCGATGGCAAAGGGCCCCATGGCAGACAGCAAAGGCCCGCGGACGGCAAAGGACCCCGGATTTCGAACATGGCAGGCATGGGACCCACCCGTCCTCTTTGCCGTCTGCCCTGGGTCTCTTTGCCGTCCCTGTCCGACGACAAAGGGCTGACACATGGCAAATAGTATTTTTTCCATTTGTCAGTCCTTTGCCGTCTGCCTTGTGTCAACTGATGGCAAAGAGGTTGTTTGCTGTTAGCCAGCCGACGGCAAAGAACTTGATTCCAGTAGTGTCTCGACCCAACTAGCCTACGTTCGCGCAGCAGGGCGCTCGCATAGGCGTCAGGAGGCTGTGGCGGAGCAAAGCGACCACCGCTGCACCCTGCTTCGAGGGAGCTTGCTTGAATCCGCGAAGAAGCTCTGGGAAAGATGTCTGGGAAAACCAACACCTATGGGAAACTCGAGCAGTCCCTTGATCGTTTGGCGGGGAGAGAGAGGTATCGCATCGAGAGCGGAACTAGCGATCTACACCAGCAAGGTCCATTTTACCTAGGTTCGGGCCGCTTGACTTGTAAAACCCCACTCCTCCTTAGTTTGTATTGTGTGCTTACTGTAGTTTGGTTTTTTAGAGTAACTTAGGGCCAGTTCTTTTGCTAGCTTCTAGAATAAGCTGGAATAAACTACCCCTGACCAAGCTTATTCTAGAAGCGCAATAAAATTTATTTTTTTAGAAGTCCACTAATTAAGACTTGACTACTAGGCTTCTAAAAAAATATTTTTGGTTGGGCTTCTAGAATAAGCTGGGTAGGGTGCAGCTTATTCTAGAAGCTCAAAAAAGCCTCCAAAAGAACTGGCCCTTAGTAGCTGATTAGGTAGTCTCTGATCCCCAAAAAGTTCAACCCCTAAGAATGAGTTTTGGACCTCCTTTTATAGGCAGAGGGGTCACCAACAGTGTGCTTACGGGATGCACAGTGAACAGTGTTCACCGCTCTACTTCGTCGGTGCTGTCAGGGGCAGTAAATGCCTTGTCTGACCCCTGACCTGCGGCAAGATGGTTGCGACACGTACCAAGGTGAATCGACACGTGGGCCTTGTGCGGGCACACGAGGGATGTGCTGGACCGGTCGGACTGTGGTGGAAACTGGTGGGGACACCTGGCGAGTGAACATGTGCTTGCTGACTTGGAACCTCCATCCGGTGACTTGGTCACCTCCCCGGCACGGAGGGTTTGCCGGGGGCCTTGAGCATTTTCCCAGCAAGGAGGGCTTGCCCGGGGAGCTCGCCAGTCGTGCGAGCCTTCCCGGCAAGGGAAACTTGTCGGGGTCTTGCTATTCTTCGGGTAGTCTTCCTGGCGAAGCGGCCTTGCCGGGGCCTTGGGAATATTCCCGTCAAGGAGGGCTAGCTGGGGACTTGCGTCTGGAGCCCTTGTACTCCACGCCCCTCGTAGTGAGGGAAGGGCGTGGCCTTGGCGGGTCTTGGATGGCCTTTCTGTTGCTCTTCCCGATACACTGTCGTCACAGGCGTCGCCAATGCCGATGCCCGTGCACAAGTCTAGGGCACAAGGGACCCCAGTCTCTAGTGCACTAACAACGCTGAAGCTATGAGGGAAGAGCATACGGGCCTCTGCTATAATAGAAAGGGTAGAACACTTGGTAGGGGGGTTCATTCTGACCCAAGTGCAACACACCAAGCCACTTGTCCTGTGGAGACTTGAGAGCACTTTGTTAGTTCATCCACCAACCTCCGTGAGAGGCAATCCACCAAAAGCAGGATTAGGGTTGTTCTCTTCGCAGCGGCCCGAACCTCGGTAAACTGTTGTGTTCT